>NC_051161.1:91088949-91305489 GCF_013339745.2 Dermacentor silvarum
TTATCGTCCGGCAATCGGTGGAGTGTGGTTGCGACCGATTATCTAACACGTACTGGCGAAACAAAGGCACTCCCAAAAGCTACCGCAGCAGACATCGCCCATTTTTTCGTGCACAGCATTGTCCTCCGTCACGGAGCGCCGGCGGTCGTCATTACCCGACGTGGGACAGCTTTCACCGCCGAGATGTTACAGGAAGTCTTGAGGCTAAGTGGCACTGCACATCGCAAAACGACGGCTTATCACCCCCAAACAAATGGACTGACTGAACGCCTGAACAAGACAATCGCGGATATGCTGTCAATGTATGTGGCCATTGACCACAAGAACTGGGACGATATCCTTCCTTACGTCACTTTTGCGTACAATACCGCAATTCAAGAAAGTACAGGCTTCACACCTTTCCGCTTAGTGCACGGTCGAGAGGTCACCACGATGCTCGACGCCATGCTCCTTCACGACAACTAGGGATGTTTCACACGGATGCGGCCATGTTCGCTCAGCGCGCCGAGGAGGGCCCGTCAACTCGCGCGATGCCGTATTCAGTGTCGCCAAACCGCAGACGCACGGCGCTACAACCTTCGCCACCGCGAGGTTGCCTACAATCCTGGCGATGAAGTGTGGGTGTGGACCCCCATCCGACAGCGGGGCCGGTTCAGAAAAGTTGCTGCGTCGCTACTTCGGCCCTACAAGATTGTACGGCGACTCAGTGACGTTACCTACGAGGTTCTCCCAGAAGCACCCAAGAAACTTCCGTCGGCTTCCTCAAACTGAAGTGGTTCATGTTCAAGACTGAAACCATATTTTCGGCCGTGACTAGACCGTCGAGTGACATACTATATTGCTACTTACGCGTTCTTTTTTGTTGTTTTGTTCGTTTTCGTGGTGTTCTGTGTTTTTTTGTTTCCTTTTCTTCCTTCTTTCCCAGAACCAGATTGTTCTTTCGCGTTACGACACATTTCTTTCATTTATATTGTCACCCTCATTTTTTATATATTTTTTACCCTCATTTACAGCATCGAGACGATGCTTCTTTAGGAGAGGGGGTAATGCCACATGCCGTCACATATGAGCCATCTGCTGTGGCACGTACTCGCTTGGGGATTGAAAGAAGAAGAAGAGAACGTTCTTCTTTTTGGTCTGGTTCCAGTAAAGACGGGGACTTCTTGCTAGCTCTGTTGTTTCGCCCGTGACAATATGCTACACATGATGCCACCTTTCCGTAAACGCATTTTGTCATGAGAACGCTCATGTTGTATTGACTCTTGTCGTCACTTGTGACACGTATACTCTACATCGCACAAACGCCTCATTGGTTATTTCCGTTATGCGTACGATGTCTCCGCACGTCAAACACAGCAACTTTTCGCTTGTTCGCACTCATTTTTTTTTTTTTACTGGCATGTTCAACTGCAAACAGGTGGTAGCCCAATTTGCTTTCAGGAAGTCTAAGCGAACACGTCACAATTAGCATGACATTTACTAATGCTACGCTCGGAACGTACATGCAAGTGCGTTGTCTACGTACAAAAATTCCGCAATCTCTGTACAAGGAAGTCAAATGCAAGCACTGCGCACAGTTTACCAGCGAATAACAGAAAGCTTCCAGGAAGGAGCGCTCCAGCTGCGGACATTGAGAGCAGCTGCAGCATGCAGAATTATCCCATTTTAATTGGCTTGACACGTGCTCATCAAAACCATTAGGACGAGTTTTTTTATATGACATATAGATAAATACGTGCGTAGATATTTAAAAATACATTTGCTTTTGAAAGATTCGGCCTTCGCTGCTTCACATGATGCGACCACCTTGGCATATAAAAGGCCGCAGCTGGTCATTGAGGTATATTAAAAAAATATATGATACGTTTACAGGCGTAAGTTGTGTTGTTATTTTTGTTTTGTCGTTTAGACAGAAGGAAAGGCCGTGGGCTTCATAAATGTCCTACCTTCCGGTGGCCACCTCAACGGTCGCGCGGCCAAGCAAACGTGAAAGAGGACAAAACGAAGGAGAAAATGATAACAATAAAAGTGCAAGTAAAACGAAGATACACTTGCGCAAGCCTAACTGCCACGAGGAACGACAGACTGACAAGTACGTCGACGTTCTGGCTCGTTGCGTGACCTTTCTCACGTCAACGAAATCAATATACCTACTGTAAGACCTTATAATTTTGCTATTCTATATAGTTGTTCGTGAATTGACAACTTCGGGCATATTCGCGGCTACGAAACTTCGTGATCTTGGGACTGTGCCATACGGCTCACTTAGGTCACCAAGGTTTATTTGCGCATATTTTTTTAACATTGCTGAATTGGTGCGCTGACATAAGTTCGACGCGACTGAATCAGTGTAAATATTGCGAAGTGCCTCTAGCAGCCTCACTGATGAATTATCTGCACACCGCCTGGCTCATCGAAGTATGGCACACCCTCTCTGCATGCGAGGCCGGAGATTCAGGCGTACAGCATTTGAGAAGAGCGGCATATAGCGCAAGCCTAGCACAGCCAGGTAAATCAAACGCTCCACGTTTTATGGTTACAGCCAGCAGAACAAACCGGCCAAATAAAGTTTTACTCTCCAGCCAAGTGACCATATCTTTTCCCTCAAAATCTCGCGTGCCCTTGACCTTTGCGACACTTCCCAATCACTAATTTCACTAGAAAGAGGGTGCGCGAAAATGAAGGATTTCATAATACTTATAGAGGAGCGCTCGTTTAGCGTCAATATGAAAGGTCTAGAATTTATGGGTGAGAAGAATTAGAGGATAAGGAAGGGCTGGATTGCTTGTTAGTCCGAACCGTACCAAGAAACCGACAATGAAGGCAGAGGTAGCATAGGGGAAATCAATTATGCTCAACTGAAAAATAAAAATAAGGTAAAAAAATATTGCGAACGAAAACCTAGCTTGCCGCAGGTGCGAGTCGAATCTTCCGCGTTACACGTGCAGTGCTTTGGCACTCCAGCTACCATGGTGGCCATCCTCCCGTCCGCATTCTTTATATATATATACGCTTACAAGATTAGCCCAGTGAGTTGAGCAGTGCCACTCCCGGTCAAGACGGCGGATGTGGAACGTTCTTTCAATCGCCAGGCGTCACGTAGTACGGGAGCAGGCCGCTGGCCAATAACCCTTGGTATATGCAACCATCATGATTTATGAGGACTACCAAATTCGAGGTCCTCGCTGGAGCACATTTCTGTGTTGGCCTCTGCTCGCAAGAGCGCGCTCGGCCATTTACTTCCCGTGAAGCCTCTCATTTTAAGTTTTTGCACAGCTCAGAGCGGATATGAAGCGAAGCGTTCTATGAGCACATATCGAGCATCAAACGGGACAAGGCTGAACGTGTCAGAAATTTCCGATACCTCATGCGCGGCGGTGGATTTTTCTGGGGCTAAACGCGTTAAAATCGACGGTCCTTCCCCACCTCACCGCTTGCGGCGATGCAGCATGCCGGATTGAGAAGCAAGCCAAGCCAAAGCGGAAAGACGTGAAACACAGCATTAGTAACGGGAACAGAAACACCGCTCCCGTTAAATACAAGCGAAGCGTCGCGGAGCACTTCACAGTTAGAGAAGAGGAAGATTCCGCAGGCGGCAATTACGGACTCGGCACGTTCCCCCAGATTGGGGTACGTACCACTAACATCTAGGCCATACATCTACATCCGCACGTATTAATTTCTCCTTCTGAAACAATCGCACATTGGAAGGTGCGCGAAAGCAGAGCACACCTGAAAGGTCAGTGAGTGAAGAGACCGAAATATACGTCGCGTTAAAGTGAGTTTTAAATAAGTGATTGGTGACTGATAGCTCCCACAGTGTGACGCATTGACGCAGTAGTACACGCAATAGTATGATTTAGTACGGATTTAGATATGTAGGTCCAGCGGGTTAGTCGTGATGCCCGCCATCGTGCGACCATCTTGTTAGTCGTGCGACCACCAGCAGCGCTGCACTCGCCGCGCTGTACGCCGGCATCTTCTGCATGGGCGTCACTTCGTACACGAGAGCGACCAGCGGCGGCACCAGGGCGCTGATGGCGGCCGACAAGATGGAGCGCGCGGCCACGAACGAGTGGAAGGTGTTGGGGATGCTGCTCGCGACGCCCGCTATGAGCACCACCGGCACGGTGATGAACACGACGATCCGGCGACCGATGCAGTCGCCCAACGCACCCGCCAAGGGCAGTGCGGCCATGCAGGAGGCCGAGTGTACGAGCCACGCGACTGCGATCAGCCAGCGCCGGTCGCACACCAGGTTCCACTGGCTCACGATGTTGTTGCCGTGCGCGCTAAGATCGAACTCCCACGACGTGCAGCGCACGATGCGAGCCGCGCTCCCGGCGCCAGGCGGGTCGCGAACGGTGCAGTGGCTGTGCTTTCCACGCTCGTCCGCGGGGATGGCGAGCTCTTTCCATTCGGCCACGCTGAGGTTCTCGAAGAGGGCCGGCCGCCTGCACCAGTGGTCCATGACAGTGGCCGTCAGCTTGAAGCTGTTCCGAGTGTAGCGCGAAGGTGCCCGCCGCGAGGGACAGCGTCATTATGATGTGGAACTGGAAGGCGCCCGTTCCGAAGGGAAGCTTTTCTTCGTACCGGTCGGATAGCACGACGGTCTTCTTCGGTGCTGACGCTGGCGGTGCTGAAATGGAAGGCCGACCTTCCTTCGACACAGGCATCGCTGTTGTTTTTGCTGTTGTTGATAATGATTCTGTTCCCTATCTCGTATGTGCCTCCTACCCACTGCGGGGGATTGGCCAAAAAGATGGAATATTCCAGTTTAATTTGAGCATAAAATTCAGAATATCTATGGTATTAGCGCTGTATAACGTAGAACTATCGGTTAAAATAAAATCAGTAAGCTCAGATTTAATTAATAATAATTAATTTAAAAGTACACAAGAAGGAAAAATAATTTAGCAGGGCGAGAGCTCAGGCAATCCTCAAACAGATCACTCGACAGGGACTACACGCTCTATTCGTAGACGCCACTAGATACGACAGTGAAGACGCGTCCGCCCTATCGGTAGTGGATGCGAAAGGCAATCTGGTGAGTGCGGCCTCTGTGCGCACCAATTCTGCTTACGAAGAGGAGGAGGCGGCTATCACCTTGGCCATACACAGCGCACATTCTCCCCTCTTTGTCTTCTCGGATTCCCGTACAGCCGTTAGGTCCTTTTCGGCGGCGCGCGTATCGAAACGGGCGAATAGAATTGCGATCAACAAGCTCACTAATTTCGGTCAAATTGGTACGGAAGCATATTTCCACATTTCATGGTTTCCGGCCCACCTGGGAGACTCGATCCAACCGCACGGCTGCAACCCCAACGAACGCGCTCACCGGCTGGTGCCCGATTTCACGACCCGCGCAGCCGTCAACGGCCCTCCTCGTAACGAGGCTTGCATCCAGAAAGACCCATTGTGCACCTTTCACGAAATCGTCTCACACTACCGCTTGGAAAGGAGGTGGTTCCCTCTTCCTCACCCAAAACTAAATAAACCACAAGCTATCACGCTCAGAATGTTACAAACGCGCACGTACCCCACTCCGCGGTCCCTTAGCAGGATAGACCCACACTTCCCGCAGTCGTGCCCAAAATGCGGAGCCGACTCATGCTTTTTCGATCACATGCTCTGGCTGTGCCCAGCCATATCAAACTCTATACGTGCCACAAAGGAACAGTGGGAGGAGTTCCTAAGAAGCGACCACCACCACATCCAACTCCAGGCAGTCCAGAGGACCCACGACATCGCAACGGGATTTCGCCTCCCGGTGCCGTCGTGGGCGGAGCCACCGACTTGACCTGAGGGAGCCTTCGGCTCCGCCTGGCCAGTTTCTCAGGACCAATAAAAGTTTTTGTCACTGTCACTGTCAGGGCATTCAGTTGGATTTTGTAAGAACTTTTTGCACTGCGAAGCAAGCATCCCTCTGGGTGAATCCCAAAGTGGAGGCCCCAAACGAAAGAATAACAGGTAGTCCAGGCCAAGTCTGCGAAAAGATATTTCGAATAATATTTTTCTTGCCGCAGTAAATCGGCGACAAGATAGAAGAAAGTGATGTATTCTGACTTCATTACAAAACGAGTGGAGAGGGGAGGGAACTAAACCCGACCTGGGTGAGTAGAAATTCAGGGAGGGAATGCGGCAACGTAATTTGGTGAGAGAGACCTCAAGTATATTTGTGTTACATGATTTCGCTACGCCAGGGAAATGCCAGGTGCTTATAATCTAGAAAACCATTAAGAACTGGGTTTGATCAGGCTTTCGCAATTGAATGCATTTGAAATCTAGCCACTGTGATGTGTGCTGTCACTGGCAGAACTGGAAGAACTGGGCCGAAAAGTGATTTTTTTTTTTTTGCTGTTGCCTCAGGCATCGCATTTGAAGGGATCTCCTTCTTCTGATGATGATGATAATGTTGATGAACGTGCAATGCTTTTCGTATATCCTCCTCCACTTCTTACTAAAATGAAACCTGGAGCCCTATAACGTAAAACTATTCCAATCTGTTTTTATTCCTATCTCCTGACGTCAAATTTACGCAACCGCTGACGCAAGCATCGGGCGGTAACCCGCAGCCTTGTTTGAAACGCCCATTCAAACACACTCCTCTTATATAGGTGGTCAGTTTTCATTTTTATTTTATTTTATTTTATTTTTTGCTTTCAAAGCGAATAGCATTCCCTACATTGCACAGTCTTTTTTATCTAACTGGCCGACAAGAGGCGAGGAGCGCGCTCAAGTGCAGGGGGCCGAGCCAGCATAATGAAAGTAGATAACCCGATGTGGAGTGTAGCGATTGCCTCTGCGATTGGTCCGATTTCCCTTACTTAGCTTGCCATCATCATCATCATCAGCCTATGTTTATGTCCACTGCAGGACGAAGGCCTCTCCCTGCCACCGCCAATTACCCCTGTTTTGCGCTAGCTGATTCCCAACTTGGGTTAGCCCGGCGCAACTCCAGCGTATGAAATGTAACGAAGAAGTGCCGGTCAATGAAGCATGGTTTGAGATGGCTGGGCTGGATCGTCCGGCATAGGCCGAGATGATTGAAGGGTTCGGCTTCGAAGTTTCAGCGTTGATGGAGTCGTACCCAGCACTCTCCACCCAATGTGAAGGTGTTTATTGACAGGATACGCAAGCAGTGAGAGGTCGAACTCGGCGCGGTAGTCAGAACCCTGCGAGCAGTCAGAACCGGCCCCATGCGTAAAGCGCTGGTGATGCGCCTGACTGACCGGCACTTCTTCGTTACATTTCATACGCTAGAGATGCGCCGGGCTAACCGGAGCTTCTTCTTCGTTACAGTTTAAACGTTAATGAAAACCTTGCAGCCGCATCAGAAAACTTGCTTATGGACTCTTTATAAGGGCGCGTGAAAATCACATATTCGGATCAATTCAGCCTCTCTGAGGCGTCCCCGAAAACTCCTGTGTTGTTTTGGAAGGCTAAACACCGCCAGCCTTACAACTGAAGCGGCTTGTGGAGGGTCATTATTTCTATGCATCTAATAGCTCCAAAAATATTTCATTCCGTCTCCTGGGTCAAAAGCGCACACTCGAATATAATAAATATCAAGACCTCGCATCACTTGCGAATGCAGTGAATGAACGTAAATAACTTATATGTACTTGAAATGTCAAATATTAGCGCTTTCTATTAGGGAAGCTAGCAAAACACGCAAGCTGCGAGCGTGCTCTTGGCAAGCAATTAGGAGCAACATTTCTACATATACGTACATGTGACGGATATGGGGACTGTCGTTAATTTCTATCCACTTGGGAGCTTCCTGATGGATGAGCTTGTCGGTGCACCGCTTGTTAAGAGAGAGACAGGCGCGAAGAGACACACGACCATTAACGAAGGACACCAGACTGTTCGCAGTTGTGCTCTCGTCAACTATACGAAGAGCGTTTAGTGGCGGTCGTCTTCATTTTTGATATTATTATGTTGCGTGGCAGTGACATGCCTTGTGGCAATATCTTTTAAATGTAATGAAGCTCCTAACCACGTACGAAGGCCCTGCGTGACTGTCTACTATAGGCTATCGCGGCCGGTCATACTTTGAGCCTCTGAAGATTAACAGTGTAATAACAGCGCAAAAAAAAAAAAAAGCAGAACGTGGCAACACAGACAACGAAGTAGCCGACTATCAACATTCGTTCACTTGAAAAGGCTTTATTGTACGAGAAGACATTGACATAAGTGTCAAAAGGGCACAGCACTGTGCCGTCTGTATACGTGATACACTTCGTTAAAGTGTTGAATATTGTAGTTTGACGGTTTACACGTACGTATACGGGCTATGAGAGACACAGTCACGTAGGCAGAATGGGGGTTTGGGGGTGTTGAAACCCCCTTCCCCAACCCCTGAAATTTTCTTACCAACTCCCCGTTCACACACGTCACACACACACGCACACACACACACACACACACACACACACACACACACACACACACACACACACACACACACACACACACACACACACACACACACACACACACACACACACACACACACACACACACACACACACACACACACACACACACACATATGCGTCGCATCCTAAATTATCCCTTCTGAGTCTATTTAGCAAATTGTAGCATAATTCCACACTTCGTGACCTCTGACCTGCAGTATTTCTGCCATCGTGACGACCACCATCATGAAGCTGGCATCGCATCTTGTAACTCTCAATCATTTTACCAATTTTTTTTCCGTACAACCTTATATTGGAACCACCTTCCCGAGGAAATCGTAACTATCAATGACAACCAACTCTTTCGTCAAACTTTAAATAGCACTGCATAACTAGGCGAAGTTTCGCGTTACAAGCGCTTACCACTTACGCTTCTGTATTTTTTTTCTTGTACTTGCTGACTGATCACAGCTAATATTGTAGAGTTATTGCATATTGTATAGTTATGAGCCTTTTTAATGTCAAACACTAATTTATTGCTGTAATCGTTCTCTTTTCCTTGTTGTTTTGTAACCACTCCCCTCTTTAGTGCCACATGACTTTGAAGGTCATAAATAAATAAACATGACATAAATAAATAAATGAATAAATGACAATAAAAGACGCTGCAATGTGCTTTGCCAACGAAAATAAATGTACAACTTGATTTTTGTTAAAGCTGAAGTATTGCAGAGTGCAAATCTGGTGTGCGATTTCTGTGCGCGATTTCCCCCACAAGTGTCACGCCGGTATATACTTAATCGTCTTTCGTTTTATTATTTTGAGATTGGCTTAGCCAGACGACATGAACTTTGCAACGCGCTTCGCTTTCACGAACTCCAAGCGGATCCACTGTAATAGGCGCGACATTCCGGAACACTTGCAGTTGGCACAAGCACAAAAGTGCATCTTTATTTACGAAACGCGAGCCGCTTCGAAAGAAAGCTCAGTGCAGGCACTTCGCAATGTTTCCTGGAAGTTGTGAACATCTAAATGAGTACCAAATGCAGAAACTGTACATTTTCAGACGTTACACGTGCTCCTTCAAAGTTCGGGAATGTGTTTCCTGGTGATAAAAATAGAAGCGGTCGAACAGCGCCAACTCGGACAAAGTACACAGACAGGACACATGCACTTTATACATGTATTCTAAATAACCCTCTGTCTCGTCGAGATTATGCAGCGGCCTCCCCACACTTCCTCATTATACCTCTCTTTCACATTCACGCATCGTACTAAAGCAGGAGCGCCTGGGACACCGGTGAGAGAGGTGGTGGGAAAGTATGGTTTAGAAGGAGCTCAATAAAACGAGCGGGTACAGACGGATCGACATTCGGGCAAGTTAATACGGATTCGTTACGGAAACAGGGTAGCGCAGCTAGGAACGAAGGAAGAAAGAAGACATCGCTAGCTTTCGTGGTGCCTTCTTTCTTGGTCGTCGCGCTACTCTCATTCCATAATGCGACAGACAAGTGTACACGGCAAAGCGCGAGACGTGTGACAGAATTAGGAGATTATAGGGGTGCGACAGGACCGCTATGACCAGGGCAAAGCAGCGGCGTTCGAAGCCAAAGTCGAGCCATCTCAAATTCCGAGTTTGTCCCCAGCAACCATGGTCTCGCCTCAGCCACCCACCAGTGCCGAAAGCCTTAAAGGTTTCCCGGCTGTGCCCTTATCTATGCCACATGCCAGAGCGGACTCGACTCCGCTGTTAATATAGGCAATGATACACGTAAGCAACATTTTTTTTTTTTTTTTTTGCGTCATGCAAGTGCATGCGACCTACATGTGAAAACAGCAGTCGCTTTCCTCATTACCTGTGCATCATTTGTCGAGAAACCTTCGTGGCAGGGGGTGTCACGTGTAAGGTCTAAAATATAAGGCGTGCAATATTATTCACTTCATATTTGTATCCGTTAACCCTTTGTAGTGATCCAGGCACATAGCTAAGACCGAATCACGACGAAGGTGAAGAAGGCAAGACAGTATAGGAGAGAGAGACACAAAGATTTTTCACTATTGTATGCGACTATTATCCCTTCAATTTACAAACTTTATCTAAATTTTTTTTCTACTACAGTCCGATGGTCCGTCCTCCATTGTGGGTTGAGCCATATCACTTGGGGCAGACCAACCAACGATGAGAATAGGATAAGGAGGCAAAATGAAGACTATGTAGCTTCAACAAAGTAGGAACGTTAGAAACGCAGCTCGACCTTGGATTAGATTTTTAACTGTTCCAAATTCACTATTCTTGGCTGCTTCGACTCAGGAACCGCTACGAGAAGGTTTGCGCTGCCATCAAGGATATTCTAGTCGGCTCAACGCGATTTAAACCCTAAATTGAAACCTTTAAGGTTTTTTTTTCATTATTTCCATCAAATTAAGTTTTATTTGTTTAATTTTGATGTTTTCTTGCACTCTTTCATTTCAATAGCGACAGAGAGAAAGATGGATAAATGATTCATTTGAATGAAATCATTCTCTCCAATATATCTCTTGATTCTAACCAACTTCTCCTCCAATTTTTAGTTCTACATTTCTTCGTTTTTATTTTATTTTGAACTACCCGGTCGTTAGCTTTACGGCTTATGTAAAACTGATGAGCATGACATTACGCTTCCCACTAAGAACGCGTACCTACATACCTGTATCAGTTAACCCTTTGCAGTGATCCAGGCACATAGCTAAGACCGAATAACGACGAAGGTGAAGAAGGCAAGACAGTATAGGAGATTCGCGGTAGCGCGAATCGACCGCCGTGGCCTCTTAATTAAAACGTTTGAGACACTTTATCGATTTCATGTGTTAGAGGAAGATGACGAAACTACAATCGAAGTCTGTTTTGATTACTAACTTGCAGAGTAATTGTAGTTTCTAGAAACAGTATGTAAAAGTTCAGGAGCTCAATGAATTCTTGGCCAATCCCTCAGAGTGTGTACGAGCCATGTTTTAAGGACGTCATCATCGAAGAACATGAATATGCCCATTCACGGGGGCTGTACTGTACCATCCTTAAAACAAAAGAAAAGCAACAATTTTCTCCACCTTCCACTATTAATGAGGAATTTACGGCGCTATATATACATTCTTTTGATACACAAGACGACTTGGACACGCGCACTAAACCGGGAGAGTTGCCATATTTCCTACCATTTTTTATCGCTGTTTACAAATTCGTCGCAACGTATGATGTCCGTCTCATCACCTCCGCTAATGCTTGCCCGAATTTGAAGTTATCATTAGGCCGAGGTGAAATATTGAACATGTTGAATAGAGGATCCAACCTTTCGTGCGATCTCTGAAGCTCTCACAAAATACATGACCATCTGTTTGGAAAGAATATAAAATCCCAAAACAGTGGAAAACGGCGAAAATCGTATTGATCCCGAAGCCAGGCAAAAATCTACAGCTTGAAAACCTCAGACCAATCCCGCTGACCTCGTACATTGGGAAACTGGTGGAACACGTGGTCCACGACAGATTGAACAGATACATGGAGAACAGAGAAGCCTTTCCACACACAATGGTGGGCTTGCGCCCGAAGTTAACGACGCAAGACATAATGCTGAGAATTAAACATCGAATAATAGACAGAAACGGCTGCTCCCGAATGGACACCAGGATCTTACTGGGACTATAGATCTAACCAAAGCCTTCGACAATGTGAAACACGAAGCAATGTTGAAGAACCTGGAAAAATTGCGAGTTGGGCGTAAGACCTACGAATATATCAAAGCCTTTCTATCCGACAGAAGAGCAATCTTAACAAGTCGGACGAACTAGAGATGGGAAGCAGAGGTACGCCGCAAGGCTCTGTTTTCTCGCATTTACTCTTGAATGTCGCCATGATAGGCCTCCCAGAAATACTTAATTGCATTGAAGATCTAAATCATAGTCTATACGCCGATGATATTACGCTATGGATAACGGGAGGCAGTGGTGGCCATATTCATGACACACTGCAAAAGGCGATTGATGCGGTGGAAGCATACGTTGGGCCGAGAGGTCTGGGATGCTGTCCGCAGACGTGCTCCAGCAGACGTGATGTTGCTATACCAGCCAACATCACGAGGGAAAAAGAAAACAGAAGTCCCTCTTTGCAAACCAAGGACGACAAATACCGCTAGTTACAAGTATAAAGATCCTCGGTATGCGGATTCAGAACAACAGCTACAATATTGAAACCATCAGACAGTTAGAAAACAGTACATATCCAACGAGGCGTCTTATTTCGCGCATAGCAAATAAACACCACGGTGTGAAAGAAAATAACTTGATCAAACTAATTCAGGCCTACAAGCAAGCTCTGGGTATCCCGGTCTCCACTTCGAACGAACGTTTCGAGGCACTGGGACTCCATAACACCTGGAAGAATTGATAGAAGCTCACACAACTGCATAGATGGAGAGGCTCTCTAAAAGCCAAACCGGAAGACATATTCTAGAATCACTGCGCATCAACTATAGAACCAGAAATGGCATATCAAAACAGATATACCAGCGGATATTAGGAGACATCTATATATCCCTCCATTACCCAAACACATGCATCTTTCGCACAACGACGAACGAAGAAAAGAAAGCGCCAAAGCATTAGGAAAAAGGTTTGAAAATTATAAAGACGTGCTCTTGGTAGACGCGGCCGACTACGAACAAGAAGACGCCATGGCTAGGCAGTAGTCAATAATGAAGGAGATGCAAGTGCGTCAGGCACAGTCCTAACAACCACGCCAGAGGTAGGAGATGAGGTAGCCATTGCACTAGCAATGACTTCTTCCAAATGTAATATAACTGTAACTGATTCCAAGACCGGTATATTAACTTACGCTAAAGGACGCATCTCGCCAAAGGCGCAAGAAATCCTCCGGGCTGGTTTCCACGAAGACCGGGTCAGGGGAATACAGATCATCTGGGCACGGGCCCACTCTGGCCTGCCAGGCAACGCAATGCGCATAACGCGGCTCGAGGTTTCGCAGACCGATACGACGTCACCAACACCAACATGGACGCATTCGCAATCCACCGGTCGGGCACAGATAGGCTGGTGTCCTATAAAAAATCACAGATCATTACAGACTACCCGGCATATACCAGATAGTCTGTTACAGATACCCAGCAGCACATTGTCCGTTAAACAAGTGGCAATCGGTGGCTTGGCGGCTAATACAAATCAACACATTCCCCAGCCTACCCAGGCGTATACACAGACATATGTAAGCTCTGTACCAACAGAGCAGACCTTCAACACATAATCTGTGCATGCCCAAAGGAACAATACAATAACAATAACAAGTCAGAAACACAACAACCAACTTTAATAATAACATATCAGGAGCAATGGGAGACCGTGCTGCGCAGCTCGGACCCGGATTTTCAATGCAAGACTAGGCCAAAGGGCTGAAGACGCCGCCGCAACCCAGGGGCTGCCAGCCACCGTCTAAAGAGGGGAGGCTTCTTAGTCATTAACCCTTCCTCTAACCACATTTTGGGCAAAATAAAGTTATTTCTCTCTCTCTCTCTCTCTCTCTCTCTCTCTCTGCGTTAGACCAAACTTCAGATGTAAAACCGATTCTGCGTTATACGCTGACAGACCACAACCGACATCAGCGTCGTACTTCGAAGCTCAATCACAGCGAACGATACTTTTTTGACCGCTCTAAACAATGGTTGCCACGTAAGTTCATGGTCAGCTATTCACCCTTTTCGCGGCGTTCCCGTGGGCGCTGCCATGTTTGATCACGTGGTGACGCGTCCATTGGTTGCCTCAACTGCCTCCGTTGCCTCCTTGTTTACAATGGAAGTGTATGACGCCTGCGCGGCTTAGAAAACCTCTGTTTTCGGAGATATCGTAGGCGGTGACTAGGTGGACGACACGAAGCTTTAATCACAGCTTCAGAGAACATGCAAAAGCGCTTTCGGAGCTGATTAAGCTATGTCCAAACGGCGCAAGCAGCGTATATGGTGCTTGTTCTAAAAGCGGGGCTAAATATGTATTCCAAGCTATCCAAGCTTTCCCATTATGAATTCAGTCAGGATTAGTGTGTTTTACTCTTTGTTCTTTATTCGGCAAATATTTTGAAGCAGTGGCTTGTCAGTTTTTGACTCAGTGAGGTTCCTCGGTGGGGCCACTATCTGATTATTTTCTGCCTAATCGCTCGCGGGTGTGTTTAATTCCGATAGATTTGTTCTTGCTGCGCACAAGACTTGAAACGTAGCTGTTTTGTACATTGTAATACATTGTAGCAAATATATATTACAGCTAGTAACTCGCTTACTCTTGTGGACCGTCACGAAATATTCAGCTTCGACCATTCGTGCGGCATCGCTGTAGTCCGTCATATATTGTGCGTATACAGTGCGCATATAGTCAAGTGTGCTCCCATTCACTCATTCTCGATACGTCGGCGATAGAGTGGGCGTAAGTTTTCCTGCCATTTGGGACAGATGTGTATAGATAACGTGCCCGAAACAGTAATTACTAAGACAGGAAGCGGCGCTACTCCCACTGTCATTGTTTAACGAATGGTACTCACTCTTGCCGAAGTTCTGGGGATGAAGCCCTTTCTTTGAAGGTTAGCGATACAAGGCTGGCGGATGAGCAAATTTCTGTATCCTCGAGGAAAGCCGTACATCACGAAGTGCCGGTAACACGTTCGGACAGTTGCAGCAGCGGTCCGCGAACTTGGCCACACATATTCATTCTATTCCTTGACATACCAGTCACTATTTTTGCTGCCAACTACTGCACACTTCTTCAATCCACACGATTCAATCTAGCATGATTGGAGCACAGTGTGTTAGCGAAAACTCAGTTGCATTTCCGACAGCTCATCGCACAGAAGCAAGGTAGGAGCGGTAATGGTTTCGTAATCGTTCGCGATCGCTGAGGGGAGGTATGGCGCGCCGCCGTGAGCGCCATCTCGTTTCTCGAAAACAAACTGCTCCGCTAAAAGGGTCAATACGAAAAGAAAAAAAAAAGAAAGTGACGCGTTAAATGCAGTGTACTGTGTTGAAATTAGATGCAGAGAGATCTTTCACTGTTCCTGAAGCAACAAGGTCAAAAACGAAGTCAAGACAAGTAATACTGCTTGTGCCCTCGCTGCATTCGCTTCTCAATTTCATCTAGAAAGGATGCGAAGTGCTAAAAGGCGTGCATCGTCTGTATGTCACACTACAATAAAACGTAACCGAACTCGCGTATTGAAATGTGTGAACTCCGCCATATACATGCCGGGAACTTGGTTTGCAGCACGCAGTCCCCCACAATACAGCCTTAAAAGCAAATAACTTGGAGCTTGATGTTAGCTCGACAGCAACAATAAATCAATAAATCTGGTAAAATCGCCAGTTTTCCTCATAGGGCAAACAAAACATTTTGAACAACATGAAACGGCATGTTTCAACGCATTATATTGAACATTTAAGGCAAATAAAGTAAGCAATAAAAAACATGCTAGAGGACAGCACAGTCGGGATAGTAGCCGATGCGTCGTCTATTCGCCACTGATTGACCTCGACGTTTCTCCTAGGCGCAAGGAGTACTGTTCTGGCAAGGATAGGCTCCTCGAGCGTGACTGGGCGCTGCGCCACTTGACAGGCTCCTTGGGCAGTGGCACCAGGGAGTCGAACAGGGTGCGCCTCAGCTCGCCGGCGGATTGAACGCTGGACCTGCTGTGAGCACTCGAGCAGGCCTGGCTCCTCCAGTCCACTTCACTCGGCAGGAACTCTACGCCGACTGCAAAGGTCGCCATCAGCACGGCCGTCACGGAGAGCTGCAGGTCGGTGCTCAGCCCGCTGATCAAGGAAAGGCCTATATTGCCCATGACTCTGCCGAGGAGGAAACAGGCGAGGCCTGTGCCGACGGCCCTGCAGTGCGCCACGACTGGATACGACCTGATGGCCAGGGCGAAGAAGAACGTGAAGGCCACGTTGCCCGCCACGCGCAAGTTGAGCAGGAGAGCGTCGCGAAGCAACGATTCCTCGTCGCCTCCATCGGTAGCCAACAGGAGCGCCGACATCCCGCTGAACGCGAACGCCGAGACGAGCACGACGCGCCTGAAGCCATATCGAAGCACACTAGGGACGGCCAGGACGCAAGCGACGCCAGACAGGAGGTGACTCAGCAAGTTGGCGATGTCGCTGGCGTGGACGACGTCGCTCGATACGCACGTGCCATACGAGTAGCCCAGAGCCGTCCACATGCACGCCAGCAGAGTAGTGCGCGCCCTGTATCTGTCGCTGCACGCACCGCGGTATTCGGCTCTTTCCCGAGGATGCTGGCCGATGATCCACTGCTCGTACTGCCCGAGCAAGTCGTCTCTCGCGTCCAGAGGCACGTGATTCAAGGCGGCCGCGCGCAACACGACTCGCTCGGCTTCCTTCGGGTCGCCGATCTCCATCAGCCAGGCCGGCGACTCGTCCACGGTGTAGTATATGGCGACCAGGAGGCACGCGGGCGCCATCAGCACGAGCTGCACCGCTGCCCAGCCGGCCTTGAAGAAACGCGTGACGAACAGCGCGACAGGCGACGCGACCACCAGCAGCGCTGCGCTCGCCACGCTGTACGCCGGCATCTTCTGCATGGGCGTCACTTCGTACACGAGAGCGACCAGCGGCGGCACCAGGGCGCTGATGGCCGCCGACAAGATGGAGCGCACGGCCACGAACGAGTGAAAGGTGTTGGGGATGCTGCTCGCGACGCCCGCTATGAGCACCACCGGCACGGTGATGAACACGATGATCCGGCGACCGATGCAGTCTCCCAACGCGCCCGCCAAGGGCAGTGAGGCCATGCAGGCGGCCGAGTGTACGAGCCACGCGACTGCGATCAGCCAGCGCTGATCGCACACCAGGTTCCACTGGCTCACGATGTTGTTGCCGTGCGCGCTAAGATCGAACTCCCACGACGTGCAGCGCACGATGCGAGCCGCGCTCCCGGCGCCAGGCGGGTCGCGAACGGTGCAGTGACTGTGCTTTCCACGCTCGTCCACGGGGATGGCGAGCTCTTTCCATTCGGCCACGCTGAGGTTCTCGAAGAGGGCCGGCCGCCTGCACCAGTGGTCCATGACAGTCGCCGTCAGCTTGAAGCTGTTCGAGTGTAGCGCGAAGGTGCCCGCCGCGAGGGACAGCGTCATTATGATGTGGAACTGGAAGGCGCCCGTTCCGAAGGGAGGCTTTTCTTCGTACCGGTCGGATAGCACGACGGTCTTCTTCGGTGCTGACGCTGGCGGTGCTGAAATGGAAGGCCGACCTTCCTTCGACGCAGGCATCGCATTCGAAGAGATCTTCTTCTTCTGATGATGATGAGGATGATGGTGATGATCCTGCACAGCTTTTCATATTTCCTCCTCCACTTCTTACGAAAATGTAGCGTGATTACAACACTGAGCAATTATGGCTTGGGTGGATAACGAGTTGATGCAAAGTTGGCGTTGGTTTCTTTTTTCCGTTACCTAATTTCCTGGTTTTGTCCTTGACAGCAAGAAGCTACAAAAAATATGCTCATGAAACACAGATGCAGTAATTGATGTGTAAAAGATGTCTTTGACGGCTAATTCAAAATTCGAGTAGCTGTCTTGATTAATACATTTTTTAGCCATGGACGTCTAGGGGTACTTCAGTAAGCCCTGCTAACGTTACATTAAAAGTTCACTAATGGACACCATGCCAAAAAATTGAGGACTTTTTTTTTTTTTGCAGCGTTTACAGTAACACGAGGAGTGTCCACAGTTATAATTTATTATTAAATGAGGCGTGGGCATCAGAAAAAAAAAGTTTATATTGGCAAATGATGGTGCACATCTGGGTGGTTCTTCCAGATGTGAACGATCGTCTCATTAGGAAGTAGCTGTAGCATTGTACGAGTGGTGGGGCCTGACAGGTAAGCTAGCGCATTTTGCTTAGACCAATCAATGGAATATGCCTCTAACAATTATACTTGAAATAAAAAAAGATCTGTTTTGTATACCGATGTTATGCTGATATGCATGTATTGACTCGAACAAGGATGTCACCTCTGCCTGAAGCACATAAATGTTGACAAAATGTTGCTCTGCGGGGTCTCCTGAGAATTGAAATAGTTTCTAGCTGGGAAACATTGTCAGTGATGCTGTGGTTTATACAGCAACGACGTCCTGGTTTGGATGTGGCAGATAAGCACGACACCAAAATACAAAACACAATGCTGTGCTACAATGACTCCCTAATAAAAAATCGATTATTAACAGCGAAGCTGTTTAAGCTGGAGGTAGTTCGGTGGTGCACGCAGAGAAACTCCTCCGCTTGGCGATGACGTCACTGGCGTCGCCTAGCAACAGAGCGCCACCTCCTCGCCGCCACCGCCGCCCCGGCCACAGCGCCACCTCGCGACGGCTTGCCTAACCACCTGCAGCAGTGCTATAGAGAACTAGAATATTCTAGTACACTGTAGCAGCGCCGCTCGTTCTTCCGCCGTAGCTCTGCCTATAGCTTCTCCCCCCAGCAGCGCGGGGCGAAGCTAGGCAATGACGTCACTCCAGAGTATATTGACCCTTTTCGCGGAGCAGTTTGTTCTTGAGAATCCTAGATGACGCTTTCGGCGGCGCGCCATACGTTGCCTCAGCGAAAGCGCATGAATACGAAAGTGTTACGATGCTTACGGGCGCTGGCAACGCCGCTCCAGTAGTAAACGAGACAGTCATACCCTGCAGAAGACACCAGGTTTATTCACACTCGTGAATATAAAAAAAAAGTCAAGGGGAGAGGGAAAGTGTGATAGAAATCAAAAGAACGACTGCGCACATGCGCACTAGAGGGAATAGCTTGGTCGTCAAGTTAATGGGTTACAACATTACATCATCCTTAGTAGCCAAAACGCACAACAGGTTTCTTTGATCGCGTCAAGCGACGTAGCTCCTGGGGTTGCGCTTCTGGTATTCTCTCGGATGTGTCAGCCGCCCTTGGTTCCTTTATTAGCAGGGAACCTGGTGTAGGACGCCTCGACAGGTGTACGGCTGCTGGGGTCTCATGTGTGCTTCGTTTACGAACTTGATCCAAGTGGTGACGGACAAGCCTGTCCGCAGTCTTAATATCCAGGAGGCGAGCGCCGGAAGTAGCTACCACAGTGCCCGGGGACCACTTATCGCCGGCGCCGTAATTTCGCACGCACACATAATCTCCCGGGGCAAAATTCCAGCCCGAGTCATTCGCAGCTTTGGCAGGGCAGGCTCTGGGAGGAAAAGACATGTCCAACCTTGAGCGTAAACGGCAACCTTATGCATATCTGAAGGAGAAGGGCCCGCTTGGTGTGGTGCGTTTAGATAATGGCACAATATCCGGGCCAACGACGTTATGAGGCAAACGCCTCTTATTACCGCTATTACCGTTTCTGCCCTGTTTCCGTGCGATCAGTTGTCGGAAATGCAACAGGGTTTTCGCTCACGCACTGTGCTCCATTCATGCTGCAAAATGTGGAGTGGTGGATTGAAGACGTCTGCAGTAGTTCGCTGCAAAAAAAGTGACTGGCATATTAAGGAAATAAATAATTATGTGTGTCCAGTTCACGGACAGTTAATTGCTATATACGGACAGCCTCTGTTGCCGGCCCTTCTCAGTGTACGACTTTCTCGTGGATAAAAAAAAAAAACACCGCCCAAGCACTCCGTACAGATGGTTAACCAGTGAAGCTGAAACGTGCGGCCCCGGTGTTTAGCCGTGGGTTAATCCCGACGCTGTATTGAAGCATTTCTCAATTCTTGGTTACATGTTTGTGTTTCTGGTGGAACGCAAGCGCCAATGGCGGGTGGATCCTGCTAACCACGACGACGAGCTAACCACAGCCTCCTATGCGCTAACTCGAGATATCGAACGCATGCGACAACTGGCGAGCCGATGAGGAGGCGTTGCGGGCAGAGCAGCGTCAACGTGGCAATGGCGGGAACGCGTTCACTAACGACGTCACTAACGGTGCTGCCAATGGCGTGCGCGCCTGGGTGCGACGTAGAGAACGACGTAACTGACGGCGCAGCCAATGGAGACGTTTATCGAAACATGTGACGAACGGTTTTTCGTTTCGCCTAGCCATATACAACTTTCGCTGTAAAAATTCACTTTTCACAAAAATTCATGTCAGCGTTGTATCGCTAACTTCCAAAGACAACAGCCCCAGAACGTCGGCAAGAGTAGGCACTGCTCGTTAAACAATGACAAAGCGGGATCGAATCCCGGCCACGGCGGCCGCATTCCGATGGGGGCGAAATGCGAAAACACCCGTGTACTTAGATTTAGGTGCACGTTAAAGAACCCCAGGTGGTCCAAATTTCTGGAGTCCCCCACTACGGCGTGCCTCATAATCAGAACTGGTTTTGGCACGTAAAACCCCATAATTTAATTTAATTTTTTTTAATTTTTAAACAATGACAAAGGGAGTAGCGCCGCTTCCTGGCATAGTAAGTTTCGCGCACGTTATTTACACCCATCTATACCAACTCGCACGCCAACTTACGCACGCTCTATCGCCAATGTATAAATAATATGTGAATGGGCGCACACTTGAATCAATGCGCCAAAGCATGGGTAACAGCGACTGCTACACCCACATACTCGCCGTGGTTGCTTAATTAGTGGCTATGGCGTTGGGCTGCATTTCGCCGCATTTCGATGGGGGAGGAAACACGGCGAGTGTTGTTAGATTTAGGTTAGGTTAGGTTCTTAGATTTAGGTGCACGTTAAAGAACCCCATGTGTTCCAAATTTTCCAGAGTCCACTACGGCATGCCTCATCATGGTTTAGGCACGTAAAACCCCATCATTTCTTTTACTACACCGACAGCACACGAATGGTCGAAGCTGAATATTTCGTGACGGTTCACAGGAGTAAACGAGTTACTAGCGATACTACATATTTGCTACAAGCTATTACAAAGAACAGAACAGCTGCATTCCAAGCCTTGTGTACAGCAAGAACAAATATATTGCAACTGAGCACAGCCGCGAGCGATTAGGCAGAAAATAATCAGATAGTGACCGCCCGACGAACTTCACTGAATCAGAAACGTGACAAGCCACTGCTTCTAAGTATTTGCCAAATAAAGAACGAAGCGCAAAGCACACTGATCCTGATTCAATTCCTAAGCGGAAAGCTTGGACAGCTTGAAATAGATTTTTTAGCCTCGTTTTTAGAACAAGCACCATATACGCTGCTCCCACCGTTTGGACAAAGCTTAATGAGCTTCGAAAGCGCTTTTACATGTCCTCTTAAACTGTTGCCAAAGCTTCGTGTCGACCACCCAGTCAGCGTCTACGATATATCCCGAAACAGGGGTTTCCTGAGCCGCGCCGGGCGTCATGCACATCCATTGCAAGGGAGGCAGCTGAGGCAAGCAATGGATGCGTCACCACGTGATCAAACATGGCAGCGCCTACGGGATCGCCGCGAAAAGAGTCATCTCCGCGTCGCCGAGGTGCGGAGACACACTTTGCCTCGTGATTTTACCTGCCGAGCCGCCGCCAGAGGCATCGGCTACAGTGAAGGACACCGGGCGCGTTCGGCGCGAACGCGGGGAAACGCGGTCGGCGTCGGCAGCAGGTCTACGTGTCCCACTACTTAAGAGAAGTGAAATTCTACGCTGAAATGAAGGTTGGTGCCAAAGCACTACCATAGAAGCCGGCGGTCACGTACCTGGGGCTCACCATTGACCACCGGATTCCAGCTGCCAAGGCGGCCATGACCAAAGCGCGCCGAGTCCAGAGGGCTATCAGCAAGCTTCAGCAGCATGGTCGTGGATGCACCACGAAGTGGGCACTGCCGCTCAACCAGGCCGCAGCAACATCTGCTCTCCTCTACGCCCTCCCATTGGTGAACCTGTCTCCAGCCAGGAAACGCCAACTGGAGGGACTGCACAGGGGTGCAGCGAGGGCCACCCTGGGGCTCCCCAAGTATTCCCCAGCATCAGCAACACTCGCCGAGGCCAACGAGTGGCCTCTCTCTCTCCGAATGCTCGAGCGAGCGCTGGGACACCTGGACCGGCTACACCGGACAACTGATGGCAGGGCCCTCCTAGAACGGCTTCGTAGCCTACCATCTTCACGGATGGGAGGGCTCTGCCTTCTCTACGAGCAGATGGTGACTCACCCACCAGTGGCGGTTGCCTCACCACCACCACACCACCGGCCACCAGAGGTCCACCTCTCCCTCGATGGGGCTACAAAGCGCCGGACACCTGTGGCCGCTCTGCAGCAGGCAGCATCCTGCAAACTCCAGGAGCAACTGGAGGGTCGGCTGCAGGTGTTCACCGACGGATCTGTGATGCCGGATGAGTCAGCAGCAGCGGCGTGCGTCATCCCTGCCAGAGCCATCAGCAGGCAATGCCGTCTCCCGTTCCCACCGAGTTCGACAGCGGCGGAACTGGCGGGGCTTCACCTGGCTGCTGACCTCCTGGCTGAGGACCCACCTGCACAGCCGGTCGCTGGGCTATGCGACAGTAAACCGGCGCTACAGTCTCTTTCCAATTGCAATCGAGTTGGACTGACGGGGTCGCTCTTGGTTGCGAGGTTCTTGGCGCTCGCCTCCTGCGAAGTGTCCGTCTCCTTTCCCTGGCTGCCCTCCCATGTGGGCATAGCTGGTAACGAGGAGGCGGACACCCTTGCCAAAGCTGCCCACCACCCAGGAGTCACATTCACTCGAGCAGTGGCGGCTTCAGACTACTCGAGGCCACGACTGAAGCAGCTTCTACTGGCGATCCACCCCGACCCGAGGGTGGCAAATGACAAAGGGACCCAAGCTGCTCCCCGAGTCTGGCCTCACCAGGCGAGACAGGGCCACCCTGCTGCGACTCCGGACTGGCTGCATATGGACAGCAGCCAGGCTTCATGCCAAAGGCCGAAGCGCCTCCCCCTCGTGCCGACGATGCGGCAACCCCGAGACACTCGAACACCTCCTCTGTGCCTGTCCGGCCCACAGGAACGTTCGAAGGTCATCCGAGTCTATAGACTGCAAGGACTTCCTGCTGACTCGCTCACCAACATGCTCTTCCCATCCCGCTCCCATCTCCCCGCACTACACAGCCTTGTGGAGTTCGTGGAGACGAGTGGGATAGCGGCATACCGCTGAGCGTAGCTGCCCTTGCCGGTCCCTGCCGCCTCTGCTGCCTACCCATGTGCGTACGAGCCCCCTGAACTATCTCTCTTTTCTTTCCTCTTTACCTCCTACTCCCCCTCTCCCCTACGACGCTGCGCCGTGCTCCCTCATGGGCTGCAGAATTCCTTATTTATAATAAACACCAGTACGCTGGAATGATGAGCGGCAGGGGTGCCAACGCCGAGGGGCGCCAACGTGCCAGCTGTGGAGGAAGACGACGACGCTCGAGAGGGAACCAGAGAGAGAGAGAGAGAGAGAGGTTTATTTGAAGAAAGGCAGAGAGGTCGGCTTGAGCGTTAGTTTGCTCTGGCCTGCTACTCCACACTGGGGAAGGAGGGAGGGGATAAAACGAGCGATGAATGATGATGATAAGATTAGGAGGTGCGTATGTAGATGTCCATCACGTTGAGGTCATGCTAGAGCCGTGCATGGAGTCCAGTGGCTTGAAGGAAGGCTATAGTCGCTTCGATGACCACAGCTGCGCTGTTGGCGTCAGGCCAAGAACCAAGTTAAAGCTAATGGCGGCCATGACCAAAGCCGAGGGGCGCCAACTGCTCCAGCTAAAAGCCAGTTAAAACAAAGTTAAAGCTAGGGAAGAGCCGGAAGAGCTAGGGAAGAGTTAAAGCTAGGAAAAAGCCAAGTTAAAGCTAGGGAAGAGCCGCCAGCTTCGCTGTTTGCTCAGACTTCGCAACACTAGTGTGAAGCTGCCCCCACTTTTTTACATCTAGAGAAATATTCTGTGCTTCACAATATACGCCAATATAAACATATTTTCTGATGTCCGTGCCTCATTTCAATGTGAATTGTAAGTTATTTTGCGGGTGCCCCTCGTAAAACATCGACCTATGCCTGCATTGCATCACACAAAAACAATCACCAGCTCTTCGGCATACCACCCATTTGTGAATCTCATGGCATATGTGATGATACTGAAACTAAAAAATAAATCATAATATGCTGTTATGTGTTTTTTTTTTTTTTTTTTTTTTGCTACACACGGTATACTACCATACGCTGTGCACTGCACTGCTCTTCGTGCAGTGCAGTGCACAACGCATGAATGCAGGCTAAAATGCAGCATGGCATCTATTTTACACTATGTGACGTAGTTAAACTTTATTGCATAATAAATTAGAAAACATGAGAATGGGTAATTAACATTTAAAGACAAATAGCAGCAAAGGTGGCCACAAATGCACAGTGAAGATGATCACTGCTGCAACCATAGCAGGCCAGCTAGGCTGCCCGGGAAAAGTTTCCTTAGTATAGGAGAGCACTGGCTGCCCACAAAAGTTTGCTCTCGTAGGCCATGTATGAAAATTCTTGTAGACACAGGAAAGAAGCATCAGCACACAAGATGAAAAAGCAAGAGAGGAAATGAAAACGTGTAAATTGGAACTTAAATTAGCAATATGCGCCAAGTTAGAAGTTTGGCTCACATCAAAAAAAAAACAAATGAAGCTATCCTTTCTCCTAATTCATTAAAGGACAACTCCGACGATTTTTTTTTACTATGTTCAAGGTAATAACATTCTTTAGGTTCCCGAGAGCCACCTGTCACGCGTGTGATAGTATAATTGCTGCGCAAATTTGAAAATAATTATAAATAAGCAAGTAAGCGCGACAACGAATCCGAAACCTGACCGAGCAGCTGAGAGAACATCTTCGTGTGACGTCACGAGCAGCACACCAGCGAGGAAGGCGCGCAAGGCATGCCGGTCCCGCTAGCGCGGCGAACAAAAGCAGTGAATAGCAGACGCTCAGCTGATTCGTGACCGCGCCGGACCATTGGCACAATGTCTTCGGGTGACAACGTCAGCTGTACCAGCACTTAGGAGCTGTCAAACAGAGACAGCTACGATTCCGAAGAATTTAAGAGCCATGAATTGGCGTTCGCATTCGGCCAACCACCACGAGAGCCAGCACTCAGCCCAACCCATCGCGCTGCAACATAATGTACAAGGGTAGCTCTAACCATTGATTTGATACGTGCTGCTTGCTGTTTTAGGTGTTTTAGCGCTTCTCAGGGAAGCGTTTCGCATACTCCCTTTAAGATGTTGTGCACGGAGCGCTGCTTTCCGCATTTGTATGTAGATTTATAGAGCACACAGTTAACCCGGAAAAACGCCGCCGGGTGTCCAAAGCGCTGACCGGCGCATTTATTATTGCGATATGGACACTCAAAGCGGATTTCTGCCGTCGGCGTCGCCGTGAGGTTCCGTATGACGTCAACGGCGATGAAATCGTCGCCGCGCGCGAGTATGTGCGAGTGAAAGCGCGCGAGGGATGCGCGCTTTCACGGGGAGCGAACGCACGGCGGAGAGCAAACGCGCGTTCTGCGCCGTGCTAACTGAAGGGCTGCAGAACTGACCCTTTTCGCGGAGCAGTTTTTTTTTTTTAGAGAAACGAGATGGCGCTCACGGCGGCGCGCCATATCTCTCCTCAGCGACCGCGCACGAATACGAAACCATTAACGCTTCTACCTTGCTTCTGTGCGATCAGCTGTCGGAAATGCAATTGAGTTTTCGCTAACACGACTGCGCTCCAATCATGCTAGATTGAATCATGTGGATTGAAGACGTGTGCAATAGTTGGCTGCAAAAATAGTGACTAGAATATTAAGGAATAGAATGAATCTGTGTGACCAAGTTCGCTGACCGCTTCTGCAACTGTCCGAACGTGTTGCCGGCACCTCGTGATGTACGGCTTACCTCGAGGATACAGAAATTTGCTCATACGCCAGCCTTGTATCGCTAACCTTCAAAGAAAGGGCTTCATCCCCAGAACTTCGGCAAGAGTGAGTACCACTCGTTTAACAAACCCGCCGTGGTTGCTCAGTGGCTATGGTGTTGGGCTGCTGAGCACGAGGTCGCGGGATCGAATCCCGGCCACGGCGGCCGCATTTCGATGGGGGAGAAATGCGAAAACACCCGTGTACTTAGATTTAGGTGCACGTTAAAGAACCCCAGGTGGTCCAAATTTCCGGAGTCCCCCACTACGGCGTGCCTCATAATCAGATGGTGGTTTTGGCACGTAAAACCCCATAATTAATTAAACAATGACAAAGAGAGTAGCGCCACTTCCTGTCATAGTAAGTTTCGCGCGCGTTATCTATACACATCTGTCCCAAAGGCAGGAAAACTTACGCCAACTCTATCGTTCACGTATCAAGAATAAGTGAATGGACGCACACTTGAATATATGCGCACTGTATACGCACAATAAATGACGGACTACACCTATGGCACACGAATGGTCGAAGCTGAATATTTCGTGACGGTCCACAAGAGTAAGCGAGGGACTAGCTGTAATATATATTTGCTACAAGGTATTACAATGTACAAAACAACTACGTTTCAAGCCTTGTGCGCAGCAAGAACAAATCTATCGGAACTGAGCACACCCGCGAGCGAATAGACAGAAAATAATCAGATAGTGCCCGCACCGAGGAACTTCACGGAGTCAGAAACTGACTAGCCACTGCTTCAAAATATTTGCCGAATAAAGAACAAAGAGCAAAACACACTAATCCTGACTGAATTCATAATCGGAAAGCTTGGATAGCTTGGAATACATATTTAGTCCCGCTTTTAGAACAAGCACCATATATAGAACAAGCGCCGTTTGGACATAGCTTAATCAGCTCCGAAAGCGCTTTTGCATGTTCTCTGAAGCTGTGATCAAAGCTGCGTGTCGTCCACCTAGTCACCGTCAACGATATCTCCGAAAACTGAGGTTTTCTAAGCCGCGCCGGCGTCATACACTTCCATTGTAAACAAGGAGGCAACGGAGGCAGTTGAGACAAGCAATGGACGCCTCACCACATGATCAAACATGGCAGCGCCCACGGTATCGCCGCGAAAAGGGTCAATTAAGCGTCTCTTTTCTCTTTTACAATCACCATATATATATATATATATATATATATATATATATATATATATATATATATATATATATATATATAGAGAGAGAGAGAGAGAGAGAGAGAGAGAAAGAGCAAACGCGACTTCTTCCGTCGCGCGAAAAGCCGTGGGGGGACGGGAGGGAGGGAGGGAAGGCGACGCTTAGCTGCGGCACCAAATGCGTAATTATATAAAAACGTTGCAACCAAGAAGGTGGTAAAGCTACTTCCGACGCTGCTCGACGAGTGTCCCGTTCTGATCTCGTCCAAAAACTCCGAGCCGCCCCCAGAGGCACCGGCAACAGTCACCAGCGCCGCGCGCGTTCGGTGCGAACTAGGGTGCCTCGATGCCAGCGCCGCCGGCGTCGCTGGGCATCGAGGCACCCTAGTGCGAACGCGGGCAACACGCCGACGGCGCCGACAACAGTTATGCGCGTTGCTGGTGCTGCTGCATGTCCAAGTTTATACAGCTGATAAAACTACTACCCTCACTTCGTATAGCTCTCTACTAATTTGCTATCGCAATAGATGCTTCGCCTTTCGGGTGATAGAAACTGCGACATTTATTTACAGTGGCATGATACATCGAACGCTCAACGTTCGTGCATGGGTTAGTGTCCCTGTACATGCTCTTAAAGTAGTACCCAAAGGGAGCATAGTTGTGCATACTACCGCCATTTTGTTCCAACGCTATGCGGTAAAGCCACTCATCGGGTACGCAGGAGACGAACTCGGAACAGCGTTGAAGCGTGCTACGAGACGGTGGCACGAAGACCATTCTTATGAATGTTGCAGTAAACGCATAGCGAAGCAGTGCGCGCGCCGCCAATACTCTAAACGCCGTGCTCTAAACCTATATTGCTTATCTCGGCATGCTGACGGGGTTGATGCTCCTTCCACATTAAATCCAAGCACTTCTGGAAGATGTGCGTTACCTAGCTGAGACTCTCACTCTAGCGCCCCCGCTAGAGTGCTGCCATTCTTTGAAGGGGTCAATGCCGCCTCGCCTCGCCGTCGTCGCAGCGTCCGCCATGTTTGGGCCCTCGCCGCGCTTCCGGTTAAACGTGCAAGCTGCGCCGGCCGTCTTCTCGCTCTTATGATCCGTCGCGATAGGTTCTTAAGATGCCTGGATATTGCATGCCACAGTGCACGAACCACTCTAGGAATGGCTGGAAGGTGTTTTCTTTCTCAAGGAATCGTAAAAGAAGACTCCTGTGGACGGTGAAGACCAAGCGTGACAAGTGGCTGCCGACGAATGCATCGCGTGTATGCAGCGTGACTGATGCAAGCTTTGTTGTTTCCTATCACTTTTCCTTTGTTACGCCTGGTACTTTAGGGTCATTTTTGAAACGTGTATATTACAAGTAACGCAGGCATGGATTAAATTATTACAAGTTACGTTTGCGGTTTATAGTTGCGCTTTGATGCCTCCTAACCGTGCACATATCGCAACTGAACACGAACATTTGGCAAACTCGGAATGCCGAATCGTTTCATCGCGTTCGAACCATTTCCAGGAATTTGGCATTGTTTTGGGGGTCAGCTTGGAAAATGTACTTTCTTCATCGCCAGCGTCGTCTCTTCTTTTTTTTTTTTTTTCTGCACGAAGGTATGATTTTAGATATCATCGCCTTATTACTGAACTGTGAACGTTCGCTCCGAATAGTTTTTTTTTCTTTCTTTTTTCTTTTTTTTTTTTTTTGCCTAGCACCAAACCCATTAAGAAAAGTTCATTTTGCGTTATTCGGTGGAATGATTTCCCAGAACCACTTTCCCTGAGCGAACATTTCCTGTCTACAAATATACGCCGTCATCAGTTTTAAAGCGGCATTCGCGGCGCTGAAAAATGTTTGACACATTACAGAAGTACGGTCATTCTTGCTGCGATTGGTAAATGACATATTTATGCTTGCCGCATTCTCGCTAGTATTTTCTTGAAATAAGAAATAAAGCCATATTTGAAATAAGCTCTTAATAACGGTACACAAAGACGAACATGTCCAGCAATTCGTCCACATACAACAATAAGTGCCTGGGACCCCACGTGCGGATTCTGATCCTTCAAGATTTTGGAAAGAAAAAAAAACGAGTAGACCTTATGGTCCTCACGTCAGTAAATTTATGACTGGTGATCTATGGTTGTATTGGTCGATGGCGAGGAATGCTGGGTATATGCTACTTACTGGGATACTAGGTATATGATACGATGCGGCCCGACTGTTGGTACTGCACCCATAGGGATCAGTAAACACCAATCAAGCCACAATCCGAAAATGCATGTTTGCTCTATCCACAATATATAGAAGATGGAGAAGTTGGCAGGCATAGAAGCAGGACCTGCTGGAGCGAGCCAGTAATCAGAACCGGTATTCCATTTCATTTTATTTTCGGTCCACATCTGTAGTACAAGTTAATCATCGTATCTGCAAGCGCAGTACTTTACTTCTGTATTCCCGCTAATTCGTTTGCTTGTGTAGTTTCCTTGCTCGTTGAAATCAAGAAAGACAGGCAAATGTGCATTGCGTGCATCAAAGTGCACGTCCAGAAGTCTAGCTAGGCAGGAATAATTGCAGACATAAAAACATATATTCTGTGGCTCTAATGGCAGGCATATCATCAGGTTGCTTTTCCGTATTATACAGTCACGTGAAAAATACCTTTTCACTATTGCTTTGTGAAGGACACTATTTCGCAGCTCTCATTTGCCTGAAAAAGCTAACCTGGTGTCTTTTCCGTATTTGGGTACCAAACAAGCTAGTCAGTATGCTTTGAAGGGTAAACCTTATACTGGAAGCTTCTGTAAGGGGTGTTTTTAAACTCTGGAATCAATGTGTGGATTAGAAAAATACGCCGCGAACACGCGCACACAAAATTAAAGTGATGCCTGCAGCCCCCGGCGACCGAAAGCAGCTGTGTACCGCGCGTAGTCGCTAAGGCAGCTAGCAGTCCAACGGCAGAACAGTGCAGTGCTTCAGAGCAGTGCTTCACTTTGCTTTTTAAATTATGGGGTTTTACGTGCCAAAACCACGATCTGATTATGAGGCACGCCGGAAATTTAGACCACCTGGGTTCTTTAACGTGCACCTAAATCTAAGTACACGGGTGTTTTCGCATTTCGCCCCCATCGAAATGCGGCCGCCGTGGCCGGGATTTGATCCCGCGACCGTTTCGGAAGCCCTCACGCTAGAATCGGACGATGCAAGCTTCGCTTACCCCCATTTTCTCGACAAAAGAAGGGCTGGTGACTTCATCTCTATGGGTCCCACGCGTGACAAGGGTAGTTCAAGGGCGCGTTACAGGTCCCCGAGCCCACAGGGGTATGTGCTCTTGAGCTTGGACCATTTCTGCACTATCACCAGGATCGGCCCACCTTACAGCGTGACACCACCACCACCGCCGCCGCCGAAACTTGGATTAAGCTTCGCCTTTACGAGTGGAACGCCACAGCGTTCGGGCGCAGTTGACGCCGACACCGACACCGGATGTTCTGCGACACGGGGGCCCTCCGGAAACCTACTTAAGATGCCGACATTCTAGACAAATTAGGCATCAGCCCGATAAAAAAACAATTAATGGTGGGCCGATCTCAGCGGTAGTGCAGGACAGAGCAATGGCTCATACCCCCGAAGGCAGAGGCTACAAGCAGCGACTCATCAATGGTTCATACACCCGTAAGCAAGGGAAAAGGGGGTTTGTGTTTGAGTTTCCGCCCTGTAACAGAATTATGTTTTCTCGTATACCCAAATTATTTTCTCGTATATTCAAATTACAATCCGACGCCATCATGTCTGTATAGGTTGTGTGTAAATGGGACTTTACGAATTTTGCTACGCATTTTACTTCGAGAAATTCAATTAGTTCAGTAACGCCTCTGCGCCACGCGGAGGGCCTGCGTGGTTGTGGTTCGGGATGATTTTTTTTTTTTTTTTCTGACGAAACAGGACGGCGGACGCCGACACCGAATTTTCTGGGGCACGGAGCCCTTAACGTTATCGCGTTAATATGCGAGTAAAACTGGGCAAATGTCAACAAAGCAATCACTATACAGCAGCCCACGCACTATAAAGATTTCCAGTGACAACCAAGAAACCCTTCATAAAGTGGATGTATTTTGATTATGAAGCCACATCATTCTACAAAACAAGCAAACACACTATCCAAACTAGCAAAGGCAACATGCATATGTAAGCAGCGCCTTTCTAAATACCAAGGTGCGCGGCTTTGGCACCATTCTTAAATGGCTTCGAGAGGTCGCCCCGCTCCCCCTTGCACTGCCTTGTTCCCGTGGGTGTTTATTAATTTAGTGATACTAAACACTTTAAAAAGAATTTCTTAAAAATTTTATTGCCGTACGGTTCCAAGTTATTTGCTGGATGCTTGAAGCACAAAATAAATATTTCGAGCTTTTTCATAGTTTCTGCTGTAAAATTTTAGCGGGCAGAAATACATCACACCTGTATCTTTTATAATATGGCTAAACATTTTCATTACTTCCTTACGCCTTTTTACCTCACTCGATAAAGCCGTTTCGATTGTTCACTTGATCCCCTTCTGCACTAGCAAAAATGTCCAAAAGCAAACCTAACTGTCGCTTTGTAAACTGAACTACCGCTCTGCAGATTTCGTGTATGTGCTTTGCTGGTAGTAGCAAATATGGAGTATGGATATTAAGCATCTGGGTTGGCTAGCTAGAAATGGCATGGGCCCATTCTCATCAAGTTAGCCGCACGTAATGAAGGGCTCACGTGGTGCCGTAAAGCTTCCAATTGATCGCACTTGCACAGCACGGTCATGGATCATATTTTGTAGCAATTCTATAGCTCTTGTGGTGGCCTTCGTCATCGCATTGTACATAGCTGCCCTACGGTGCAACGAATGGTAACAATATATATAACTGATGCAAAAGGTCCCTTACCGAATGCAGTAATGCCAGCAATATGCATTTCGCAATGCATTCAACTTTTACACTTTTTTCTATGCCTCATTACAAAAATTGACATTGGATCAGACTTGTACGTAATGAATTACATGTAATGATCACTTTTAATCAATTACATTTTTAATAATTTTGTAAGGTAACAATTATTTTGTTTACTCAGTAACGCTTATTGTAATTCAATTACTTTTTAGTTATCAATTACATGTGACCAGTTACATTTTTGACGAAACATCCTCTGACAGGTGACGCAGCTTTGAGCAATTGAATTTCGCGGGCACAATAGGGTTCAAATTTACATAGCTAAATTACCTCTTTCCTACAATTATCTCTTTCCTGAACATGGCAGGCTTGCACATTTGCACACTTCCCTTGAAATTTTGATGTCTGAGCTTTTCTCTTATAATAAGTTTATCTCCCTCTCTCCTGGAAGCGCGTATGTGTTGCTTTTATAGGCGGTAAATGCTGCTACTCAATTCTTCGCTTAGCGCAGTCTATGACTTCTCTGATATGGAACGAAGTTTCTGGCCATACAACTCGGGCACGTTTCTATCGGTTTAATATTATGTGACTCATATACACTTATTTTAGCGCGAAGCATTCTTTGCGAACTACAGGCATTTAGTGTGTGTGTGTCTATCTAGCCTCCGACGTCATGATGCCATCGTGGTCGTTTCTTCAACTGGACATATATCAGCATAGGCATGGTGCGGCATGACATGGATGTATACATAACATGAATGACATGTCATGAGATTGATGAAATTACATATTTGCCATGGCATGTATGTCATGACATAAATGATATGAATAGCACGATGCTGTCATAGTCATTTCTTTAACTCAATATATATCAGGATATGAATTAAATCCATGCATTACATAAATGACATGGATTGACATGAATGGCATGAATTTCATGACATGTGCATAATGACATGAATGACAAGACATACAAGCTCATGTCATGCCCTGACATCAATGACATCACATGCTTGTCATGGCATTTATGACATGATGTAAATGGTATGAATGACATGATGTTGTCATGGTCGTTTAACTCGATATATATCTGGATATTATCATGACTGCGTGCATGACCTGTCATGAGTGACATGACATAAATGTCATTACATGAATGGCATGTATCTCATGACATGAATGCCATGAATTGCATGACATAACATTCATGACAAGACATGTATGAGCATGTCATTCCATGTCATTTTTGTAATGGCATGCACGCATGTCTCGTATCGTCACACATATCGCGATACATATCCACTTAAAGAAATGACCACGACGCCATCACCTCATGTCATTTATGTCATTCATGACAATCACGTTATGACATGCATGTCATTTCATTCATGTAATGGATATCCTGATATATTTCTGATTGTAACACAAGAACAGTATTTCTAGGGCTGAATAAAAATGTTGCAGTTTCGGCGAAGCATCGATTGAAATAGCAAATTAGTATACAGCTATACGAAGTAAAGATAGTAGTTTTATCGGCCGTATATACTTGTAAACATTCGCTTACTAACTAAATTAACAAGCACGGTGTCACCTGCGCACAAGCAGACATAATCACATCTCACTCGATGGCTCCAGTGTTCTAATCGTTAATTCACTTGTTTTTATACACCGAATATAACCACCCGATTCATGGCCAATCCCCCACGGTGGGTATGCGCCACAACCACTCAGGTCAACAACAACAACTGCGGAAACTCGCTGTCAAAGCGCTGTAGTGAGGAAGCGCGGCAGCAGCAGCGAGCAAATTGACCTTCGTGCTGCCTCTTGCTTCACTGCCAACTAAGCGGCGAAAACACAGTGCACATCGCAGATTACTTCCAAGATGAGGGCTGCGCGGCCGCGCCATACTCAGCAGCCGCCGAAGTAGACTGCCCCTCTCCCTCTCTCACCTCCATTCAGTGCCTTGCGCGTGACGGAAGATCGCTTTCAAAGTAGGGCCCGCGCGGCCACACAATATGCAGCAGCCGCCTGAGTAGAACACCCCCTCATTCCCCTCGCCCTGGCGCCTTGCGCCCGACAGAAGACTCCGCACTTCCTCCCAGCTTTCCTCCCTTGCGCATGCTTTCACTCACACATACAGCATGCGACACGCAGCGACGATGATATCGCCATTGGACTTTATGCGGAACATTATGGCGGCGGCAAAAATGCGCCTGGAGTGTTCATATAATTGCTATTGCAATAATGTGTGCACGGCATCATAATGAATTACATTACAAATTTGGTTACAAATTTGGCCACTTTTTCAAGGAACGTGAACATTTGTTGCTGTCCGTTACAGTTAGTGATTCAAGTCTAAATGGCTAACGAGTGATGGGCGCCGAGAGGTCCGCCAGATGTTGGCAATCAAATAAAAACGGCGCTTCTATGGCTACTTCGGACGTTCATGATCACCTAACACAATTTCTAAATTTTTCACTGACCATGTTGGGAGCGCCTTCTCTAGCGTCATTAACATTGAAGCGCTGTGCTTCATACATTTTTTTCATGGGTGCCTCCATATTGCGTAGGCAATGACCCCATCTATGGGCAGTCCACGGCCGCTGGATACAAGTGCATACATGTGCGCTTGCATCTAGCAGCCGTGGGCAGTTGGTATGTTGGCTTGGGCGAGTGCTCCGTGTTATGCCATAGCAAACGCTCAGCGGCAGTTTCTGGGGTTGTTCTCGCGTTCGCGTGGTCTATTTAATATGATGTGGTGTCTTCTACGTACGAAACTACTCTGCAAGACGTACAGAAGTTGGCATGGCAAGGACGCCGCTGCTCGTCGTTGAATGAAAATCGATACAGCGAAAGTAGTTCACAGCGCGTACGCACACCATGCCTGATGATGCCCATCACATGTTTGAGCAGCCAAGAGACATTTCTGCACACTGCAATTACCGTTGCACCTATGGTAGGATACAACTTAAAAAAACAGCGGTTGGCAACAAAGGCACACAGACCACGTCGGATTGTGTCACTCCACCAGCCAATCACAGAAGCAAACAAAGTCGTCGTCATGCGACTTTTTCAAAATGGCGTCGTACTTGATACAACTGTACTTGTACGTTCCACTATAATAGACGAGTGAAAAGCTATAAAATTACGCGATTATAATTTTATTTCTGTGGTTACCGCCTTGTTTAGGTAACAGGGAAAGTTTTAAGTATGAACTATTTGCAGCCTCACGGAGGAACAGTGGCTGGCGGTTATGAGGGCATGGGCGGGGCTTCACTTTGTATCCGACTATAAATGCTACACCGTGGTTGTTCGACGACGTTGTATGAACTGACATCACGGACATTCCACGGAAAACGAGCTAAAGCATCTCCAAATCGTTCGCCAGCACGTGACAGCAACACATTCAAGCACTGCCGCGCCGGCTCGCACAAGCTGAAGAGAAGGAAAGGTTCGCCGCGCGCCCTTTCCTCCTAGCCTGATGAAAATGTATTGCGGCATTGAGGAACCACAATCTTTTGAGCAAGGTTTTCGTACGTTACTACACAGTCCTTCTCTCCAGCGCTCACTTTGGGCGAGCTTTCAGTGTCACTGCAGATGTCCTCACAAGAAAACGAAGGAATATTACCTAATAAAACGTCGACAAACAATTCTTAGTGAAGATAAACAATCTGTGAAGGGCTGCAGAGGACGCATTGAAAGGGCCAGGCCAGCTTGTTCTTCTAGTGCATTTGTGCAACGGTAATAAAAGTAGGGAGAAAAGTAATGTTAAAGTTATCGTTTACTCTTTTTACTTGCTCAGTTACTTTCGTGGGGCATTAAAGGTACCCATATATGTATATTCAATTACATTCTTGAAAAAAGTAATTGTAATCGGTTGTTTCTTTTCTGTGACTGGTTGAAGAATGGTTGAAAATGCTCTCGAAGGGTTTTGAAAAAGGGAAAGTTTGAAAATATGCCATAAAAAAAAGCAAAATAGTCGCTTTTGCTCAGAATAATAAAGCGCTTAAGAAGGATTAAAAGTACTCGTACCAGGAGCATCAAATGCACTCTGAAACTAGGCGGAATCATCATGCTCAGCATGCCAATGCTCCGACTGTTGCTTCCATTGACAGCATGCTGTACGTCCACCGTATCGCGCGAGACATCGCAGCATTGGGGTCCAACAAAGGTTAAAGTATTCCCGAAAATGATTGACTGAGAATCTGGCCTCTGAGTTATACTTCACACGTGCGATGGCTGCGGCAAAGTTCTGATACCTAGCCACTGTAGTTCGCCGTTGCTGGAAATTTCTAGGTGGCAGTAGTGTCCAATGTTCCGTCACGCTCTTTTTTCATGTCATATTTGTGTGACATATACGTGTCAGCAGCAAAAGTGCACACATGCTGCCAACATTTTGCTATGGTGCAGTACGCCAGATGGCGGGACTTAAAATAGCAATAGCGGCGAGTGCTGCTCTTCAAAGTGGTTTGCATCGAATAATCGGGGCACTTGAATTGTCGCGTTTTCATGCTGCAGCCCTTTCATACTCCTTGGTCTTAGAACATCACCACATTTGCTGTCTTGCTGGCCTGTGCTGTGTACCTACAGTATAAGTTCGCTGATATGAGCTCGTTTCGTACGATCTCCCAGTGCCTCGTGATGAACGTGAAAAAATGGCCCACAAAAAATACGCTTTTCTACCTGTTAATACGTTCCCAGGAAACACAATCGTTCCACAGTGACGTTCAGTATATGTCGCCAAACTGCGATCGTATGATACGTTTTCCGGCCGCTAGATCCTAAATATACAGGAAAAAGTGCGAGGCACACGCGATCGAAAGCAGTAGGCGCCCGCAAGAGCAGCTTCCCCGCAGTACTCGCCCACTCGTGTCACGCGAGAATGCCGCCTCGCACTCGGTTTCCTGTTGTGGTACCAGCAAATATCCTCGCAGGTCGTCCACGTCGCCATTCACAACTATTGCCGCCATCCCAATGCAATAAGCATCTTCCATTATCTGTTTCGCAGCGCGTGTGGCGTAGTGCCGTTGGAAGCGTACAGCACGCTTTTAAAAGGCGATAGCCCAAACGCTCACTAGAGCGAAACACGAGCATCATGTTTCATTCTGGCGGCATCGTATTCCGGTGCTGCGCACCAGCTTGGTTTCATTTCGGTTTCTCATTGCTGTCTTAAAACGACAACGCACATCTCAGGTCGCTCGAGCCCTCGAGCTCGACGCGCGTCGGCGTCTCATGCCGCAATGATTCACGCAACGCTTCGCATTACGTGGATGCAAACTTCAGTTTAGTCTGGCGAATATTCGTTACTTCGGATCGTACGTTTTCCCGGTTAGTACATTCTTTCTAGAGTTTTTTACAAAACGTACGAACGAAGTTCTACTACCGTACGTACTTTGCCATTCAAGATGGGAAGAACTTACCAAGTTGGGCACAAAACATGAAGATGACTTGCATTTGTCTAAATGAAGTCCCAGGAAAATAGAGTGCGGTAGCATGAAATTACAATGTCGCCTATTTATTCTTCTTTTGTTTCCTAGAGCAATACACACGTCTCTGAACAGCGTCACGCAACAACCCTGGCGTGCGCAAAACAAAACACAAAGCACCCGCGACGTGCCTCGTTGCTTGGGGAACATGTACAGCCCTTGAGGCCTCTTCGGACGGAGACGAGAGGAGGCCTTAATACAGGAGGCTAGGAGTTTTGTGATGCCTGTCATCACGACGGCGTAACACGTTTCCTAGAGGAAGAAGCAATGACTTTGTCTTCAACTTTGTACAACAGCCTAAAGCAGGACCTGACTGAGTTGGGAGGAAAAAGGAAGGCCTGCATGCCATAATACATACAAAGTAGGCCAAAGGAAAGACAGTTGGGCACAACTTATGAAACACCAAGGAGGGCATCGGGAATGTCACTGATACATTACAACAGGAGAGGAGAAAGTTCTTCCTATTTTTTTTTTTTTTTTGAAGGAGGCCTGCTGCAGGAAAGGGATATTTAACACAAGTGGACTACACGAACAAGCACGGCACTTACAAGAAGTGTGGGAAAAATATCACCACAATATCTTTCAGGCTTCTTTCCTTTCTTTCATCAGTCTCTCGCACATCAGCCAGTCATTGCAGGGGGGTGCACTGCAGGCAGGACAGTAGGCGCAAAGACTGGCCCGTGGAACGCGAAATTACGACAAGGCCATCCTAAGAGGACAGGAAGTATGATGACAACAGATGGAGAAAACGTCCCTGTGAAGCTCCTAACAGGGGAGTAGCCAGTCCTTTTTTCTTTTCTCTCGCTCTCTCTTTGTACAATGGGCCAGAAGGGAGGAGGGGGTGGGGAGTAGCGAATATTACAGGCGAGGCCAGCGCTGAGGGTGTGGTGAGGGCTGTCCCACTCTCGTGAGGCCTTTCTGATGCACACGCGGCGCTGCGTCTTGTCAGCCGGGCGGCTCGCAGCTGCTGGCCGAAGGCGCCAGCACATGCACTTGCGTGGCTCGGCTCCAATTGTAGATTTGGCCAGGCAGGAATGGCTCCAGCTTGGCAGTACCCTGTGCACTGCTGCCTTCAGAACCTGCACAAAAGAAAGAGAGGAGACGTGGAAAGGCAGTCTAATGTGCAGTTACCCTGAACCAGCGTTGCAAGTTGGTACTACAAGGAACTGAAGGACACACTAACAACACAAGGCAGGGACCATGTAACGATTCTATAGCAATGTTATTCCTGTTCACGCTTCATCAATGGCTTGAGCGGTGATCTGCCTACATTGTGATTATGAATGGCCAATTGTGAATGATAAGAAAGGAATAGAATGGAGTGGAATGGATAGAACCGACATAAATAGAAAGATTTGAAATCAGCTTTGAGCTACATATAAGGTAACCACAACAGCAAGGTAGTAATCACATCAACGATCCCTACGAACAAATCATTTCAAAAGCTAAGCACTGCACCTACAGCCTGCAAACCTATGTCCCTGACCTTACAAGAGGCCAAAACAGTGATTCCAATGCTCCACCAACTTACTGAGGCTCTTGGAGGGTGTTCCCCCAGACGACGAGGACGGGATGTAGCGTGACAGCCTCACTGTGGGCACGGGCAGGAACCCGACCTGCAGTGGCTTCACTTCCAACGTGACAGTCTGCTCACGCTGCTCAGGGCTCAGCTGCAACACCCCTGCACATAGACAAGAAGGCAAGACAATTTCCATAGTGCTTGCCAAACTTGGCAAATGCAGCTGCAGGCTTAAGCATTATGTAACATTACAACAGAGTTTGCCACGCTGCACTTTGAGGGTCGAAGTTGCAGTAATTGTTTTGTCTAGCAACACACTGTCAGCATGGAAAATCTGACGAGAAACTGTAGAGAACCAAGTAGCTAATCCTGATCACAGTTAGGCTGAACTGCAGTGTATACATACTAAAGGTTTCAAGCAAGGAACTAAATGCAACAGTTTCAGCACACTTTTGGTTTTTTGTAGGCAGGATAAAGCATTTACACAGGACAAAATGTGCACCATCAATGAACTCGCCAGCTGCTTCTGCAAATCAGCCACGTTTTTCAAGTCACTGAATCCCAACCCAGCAGGTTGCACCATTAGGCTTTACTCTACTCTGTTTCATACTTAGCAGGCAATACTGTGGAAGCCACGCAGGCATAGTGCAGTCATAGAAGTCTCACTTCTCACATTTCACAGTGCAGTTGTTTTTGATGTGCAATGGTTTCTACAAAATACATGTACTTCCTTAGTACTAGTATATTACAACTACAACTCGCATATAATTTGTGCATGGTTGTGCTTCCCATATGCGACATAGTACTACGTTTTGGTTGTGAGCACAACCTGTACACTGTGGTCACTAGTAGCAGAATTGTGACACTTGACTTGTTCGACGGCAAATTGTCTCGCATCTGTGGAGCTTCCATGTAAAAATTACATCGTGTTTTGCAACATAAAGGATGCGACCTAATGTTACATCGAATTACGCAATACATACCTATGTCTTGCTTTAGTATATGGTGCACTCTTTTTTTTTTTGGTCGCATATACGAGCAGTGGTGGAAGTCTCTTTAGTATTTGTAGCATTGCCTGCTAAGTATGAAACAGAGTTAAGAATCACAGCATTACGATTTCTTTTGAAACTTCAAGTGAACACCCATTAGAAAGAAAACCAAAGGCCACTCTCGGAACTTAAAGCATCTGCGAATGCAAGAGCACATTACAGCATAGCCTAGTGTCGAAAAAGAAACAACTCCTTAAGTACTTACGAAGGCCTTCTTTTTCATGCCCTGAATGTGATCCTGCAGCGGCAAAAGTGGCACGGTCGCACTAACAAAAACTCATCTGCTTCGAACCTCGCCAGTCCACATTGCAATGGAAGAACACAGGTACTCACCTGCAGTGCGTCCAAGCACGGCCCAGGCAGTCGCGTCTGGAACGAGCTCATACATGAGTGCGGATGGCGCTGTTGTCTGCAGCTGACTGATTTGCACGTGCAGGCTACATGCACAGTCTGTCCGGCAGAACTCAGCTCCAGACTGCGGCTCCACTCGCACACGCACTGTGTATAATGTCTGAGGGAAGAGAGGGGGGTGGGTGGCAACGAAAGTAAGACAATCATGTACAGTCAAACCTTGATATAACGAACCTCGATTTAACGAAATTCGTGATGTAACAAACTATTTTTATTTCCCCATCTTAGTTCCATTGAATTAACGAAACCTCCATATAACGAAATTCTGAATATAACAAAGTTTTTCGCTGCAAGTACAAATTTGTTATATCGAGGTTTGACTGTACTACAACATGGCTTTGAGGGCCCAGTCAGGTGACTGGTAGTGTCAACTTTAGCCACAGAGCCACCTCATTTTGTGCTGCATGGTTTAAATAAGCAAATGAAAAAGCAAATTAAATAGTTTTCCCCAGTCTTGTTGGTATTATGACATCATATGGCAAGCAGCACAAGAAACGGAGAGTAGAAACGGAACACATAGGCACTGACGATGCTGATTAGAAACCCTTATTGGGTTTCCTTTGAAGATTAGTGCACAGTGGAAAAAGATATAGGTGAAAGATATAGACCGCGGCCAAGCGTGAGCAGATGATAGTCAGCTACTCCGGAAGTGCGTAATTCTTATAGAAATTTGAAAGCAGATTTTCCCTTACTTCAGCCCATTTATTAAACTGCAGCAAAAATACACGCAGTAACAGTAGGAAGAAGCACACTGATCTTAACACCCTTCTTGATTGATGCCAGTTATTGTCCAATAGTAGCCATTTATGGGAATATGCTATATGACAAAATCTATGCTATGTGATGAAATACATACACAAGAAGGCTTATGTTTGTTTGACAAAAAGGTGATTTCGCGTTCCGCTTCTGAGCTCGATGCATCGCGCACGGCTGCAAAATTTGGCTGAGATGTTTGCATCCACGGACTGCATTTTTTCACCAAGCCTGAGGGTTTGTTCAGGCCCCCTTTAATGGGAGCAGAAATCTCGGTACATAAACTGAGCATTTTTGCTATCTGTCCCGATTCGAATACAGCAGCAGTGGCAAGGATTTAAACCTGCAACCATGTGCTAAACAGCAGAACACCACAGCCACTAAAGCTGCATTGACAAGTAGTGCAGAATGGAGTGCTCCTGTAGTTGCTACCAAGTTTCATCTTGCACTTCCTAGCTGACAAAGTACGGTATAGTACTACGTATAGTATGTACTTGATATATGCCGTTGCTAGCAAGAGTTCAAAGACCATACATGCTTTGCTGTAGTAATACCATCACACCGAAACGTAGCAGGGAGCAATAGTACAAGTGAAAACATCCTGTGGTTGCGTTTAATGAACCTAACGAAAACGCTCTGTTCCTACCTGTGAGTGCTGCTGCCAGAACATAAAGAAAACCTACCATATAAAGATTACGTTGATAACAAAACTTCTGCGCAAGGATGGCAGGGCCCAGACTCAACTTACAGCAGTAGTTCAGCCTTAATATAATTCAATATTGCTTCACAAGGTGTCGCCATTGGAGAAGTGTATTAGCACAGTGGCACAGTGACAGTGGCAATAATCAGTTTGCAAAGCTAAATCCCTCCTGTATTGTAAATCAGGACATCCAGCATGCATAAGGTTGGCCATGCATTTAAGAGAAATATCTTGCCATTCATAATACCTGCTTCTGGAGAGGAGAAACATAAATATATGCAAAAGGACCATTACACTCCGTCTTGCCAAATCTGCGCAATGCAGCAAAAGCTAGGGATAATGTCAGCCGATCACTAACGAGAGAAGGCTGCATGTTCCTGAGAACGAAGCGAGGCTCGCCCATTGCGTACCACTATAATCCAGAGCTTCCACTCACTTAGCATCATGCAGTGGGCAATCACAGACAAACAATACAGAAGTCGTTCTTATGGCTCATTTCTTCTGGTTGGCTGACACTAACTGCCAGTTTTCGCTGCACTACATGGAGTTGGTAACACGGAGTATAAAGGCAAGCATTATGTCAAGCTAAAGTTACAGATTAGTTCTCCAAGGTGTCACAAAGAACTCGTAAACATAAGACAGGACTGGTGCTGCCACTGAGAAAATGCAATACCAGTTCCCATGAAGTAACAAGCCCGGTTTATAATTCATTTACCTACATTCAACTACTAAAAAAAATTGGCTGAGGTTTAACTCTTGTAAACCCAGTTATCCCGAGCGAAAGGCCTGTTTGGCTTGGTTTTAGAAAGACTATGCACACAGTGTTTCATTAATGCACACTTCCGCGCTTGGTAAGCTTCTCTATAACGTGCTAATCTGGCCTCCCTTTGCTCCGGTGTTTCAGCAGCCAACTTTGCCTTTGCTGGTTTCGCAGTCTGCCGTCTAGCTATATCTACTGGATGATTGGATTCAGCCTGTCGCTTGTGCTGAAGCGCACGCATGGACGGCCCAGCCGGCGCCCCATCCTTGGCGAGGCTGAGCGACCAAGTGCCGGCGAAGCAGCCGTTAAACCCTTGCCTAGTCCCGTGGTACCGCACGGCGAGGCTCCGAGTGAGCGCAGCTGCGACCTTTCTGTGCAGCGGATCACGTGACGTGACGACACACCTGCCACACTTGTGCTTCGACAGCCACACTTGCGCTCCGACAGCTCCGGCAGCTCAAGGTCATTGCGACATGATGAATGACCTTGCGAGACATGGCATAGTAGAGCTTTCGCTCAAATAATTGGAAAATTAATCATGCTGCACTTCCAAGATTTAAAGAAAATGTAATTTGGCCCAATTTACAAGTTTTTCCTACTGAAGAATTCAGCGAATAACTACTTCATATTGCTCTGTTGGTGTTATTTGGGCGAATGCGGTGCCCTCTTTGAGCAGGCATTTAATTCATAGTAAGCATTAGTGACCAGCAAAGCACAACTTTAAGACTGGCAGCACAGCTAGTATATATTGGGCCCCTTTCGCCGCAAGGGGCTTGAAATACAGGAAGATTAGTGCAGCGCTTCTATTCACAATTTCCTCTTCAGCTAAGTCATCTTTTGGCATGAAACAAATATTGTAAGGTTTCTAGGAGAGTGATTTGACATTCTAGATTTATGACAAGTTTGGTGGAACTTAGTGTCTGAACAGCACACGGATTACGAGATACGTCACAGTGGTGGGCTCCGAATGACTTTTGTAAGCTTGGCTTTCCTTACATGCAAAGCAAGATACATGAGAGTTTTTGCAATCTGCCTCCGTAGGAATGCGGTCATGGCAGCCAGGAATCAAACCTGTGACCTAGTCTTCTGCAGCAGGTTTCCATAGCCACTCAGCCACTACAGCACGTGTATGGCATGTTATAAGTATGTTGATTCAAAGCTTGCTTTCAGGGTCACTTCAAGAGCCATTCACACACACACACACACACACCTGGTAATCCTCGATGCGGAAGGTGTGGTTGAAGCTGTTTTCGACCCGATCCTCGCCCGTGCCGTGCACATAGAGCACTGAGAAGGAGAGGCGCAGCGGCTGGCCCTCGGCGTTGAGCAGCTCCCAAAGGAAGCACGCCGTTTGCGCGGGACTCACTCTCTGAATATAAAGACAAACAGCGTGCTCTCTCTCTTTCACACTATCAATGGAAAAACCTAGGCAGAGTAATTAATGCACTCACTTTGTGCTCTGCCAATGAGGTGAATAGCCCTGGTTGATACCTCAATTTTCCAATTTCCAAAAAACCAAGCATGCAAGGAGAGATACTGTGCTGGGAGTGTTACAGATTGATTGAGCTCCCCAAGAGATGCAGTGCTATGGCTGGCAATGGTATTCATGGCCTCGTGCTCAGAACCAAAATATGTTTTAATGTAAGTGGATGTTTCCTCCTCTGTAATGCTTGTGTAAGCCTGTAATGCCTTGTAATGCTGTACACACACAGCTGCACATGTCATCTTCTCAACTTTTTCTTGGTTGGCAGACTTTTAATAAATTCGTACCAGCTCATCCAAATGTATATTTCACTGCACGGTTGGAATTTAGACTCAGATTTGGGGAGAATAAGGGATGGGGAAGTGTAGAAAAGCAACAGAATTCTACGGCATTCGTGGGATTCAAACTCGCACCTTTCCTGTCACAAGTGATAAGAAATGAACAAAATCGGGGAAGCGGAACAGAAAATACAGTCTCAGGGCATTTCTCTCATTAAACTAGCAAACTTCTGATGAACCAAACAGATTTAAATTATTATTATTAAATTTAAATTATGGGGTTTTACGTGCCAAAACCACGATCTGATTATGAGGCACGCCGTAGTGGGGAACTCCAGAAATTTGGACCACCTGGGGTTCTTTAATGTGCACCTAAATCTAAGTACACGGGCGTTTTCGCATTTCGCCCCCATCGAAATGCGGCCGCCATGGCCGGGATTCGATCCTGCGAGCTCGTGCTCAGCAGCCCAACACCATAGCCACTGAGCAACCACGGCGGGTCCAAACAGATTTATAGTACTGCTTCATGTTCAGCACAAAGAGACTCTACACTACCTTCGAGTAAAAAGCATTCATAAGTAACCAATAGCAAGTGCAGTAATGCCACTCATCTGCAGTTAGCTTTCAGTATCACCTACAGCACAATGCATAAATAAGAGAGACATAACTGGTTCTTCTGGTAAAACCACTCAGTTGTTTGCAATGAAATTTCACACGGAGGCGCTATATTTAACAGTGTGTTTTGTTTACCAGAGCACTTGGATGCTGTACTTGCCTGTTATGTCAGAGAAATTTAAGAGAACACGTCACCTACAGCGATGCCAGAAAGGAAATGTTAATTTTATCACCAACCAAGTGGTGGTGTGCCACCTATCACTGTTGCAGTAAAACACGACATATGGCCTGTTTTGCCATATACCAGTTACAGATAGTAGCACTGTTTCTTTGACAAAGAAAATTATTTTCTAGGTCTAGAAACGCTGCAGACGAGATGCACCTCGAACTTAGTCTGGACAAAGCGGGCAAGTACTGCAGCTAAACATGATATTGAACAAAGTGCACCATGAAATGCCATTTTACACAAAGTTTCAGCATGGGTGAGCCAGTATGCTAGCAATAAGAGGCATTAACATCTGGCCCTCTTATAGGTGGTGCTAAAACATTCAACATATTTCATCACCCATGCCAGCCCTCTGTGTCTCTGGTACCAATAATGGTTCTGTAGTTAACTTTTGGCTATCCATGCCTTTGATGCTCTGTATTTTGTTCAGTAGAACAAACTTGGATTTTTCCATGCACTTCATATTAAGTGCAGTGAATTCAGTTTGCCTGAGGACGAGCAGCAACATTGCAGTGCACCAAAAGCACAGCCTTCAAGATCATGGCGCAACATGCTGTTGCAGCAGAAGAACGCCACAACCTCAGAGGTCATGCAAACCTTGTGCATGCACAAACCTTCGCCAAAATGTTATGAAGTTGCTAGGTGCTTTAAGAATATCAATGTCTGACCTGTCTTACTGCCATGAGCAATCAGTGTTGTCAATGCAGTCCTTTCTATATTTTCCCTTCCTTTTGATACTTTTGCCGACCGATAATTCGGACTCGATGAAGACTGCCAAAGAGACCGAATAACTGAGAGTCCGAAATACTGGATTTGCCAAAAATAAGCGACTTTATTCTTTATTCCACAAATGGCCAAAAAAAAAAAAAAAAGGTGTGCCATATTCCTGAATCGTCACTTTCAGGAATACCTTCAAGTTCACGTGACTAGCACAAGACACATTGGTGTCTACTCATTCTTGGCACAGTGCCAAGCATGCTATTTTATCACAATGCAGAAACGCTGCTGCCCGTTGATGCCTCTGGTGCTAGTCCCACAGAATGTCGTGACAGTGGAAGTATCTTTCAAAGAGATCGTCCAAGATTATGGCCCAAGTTCGTCAACGCATTGTTCCGTGCACATACGCTTGCCTTTGTCCTAGATAGTTTGTGGCTGCGATTTCCAAGCGATGTCTTTTATGCTATTTCTTTTCATGCATTTTTCCACTCTGTCAGTGGTCAGCATCTGTGGTCTTGTGTTATCAGTGGGATCAGCCAGTCACAAATGGTAGATGATAACAGTGGAATAGAACTCGCAAGGCAAATTGTGCAAATCATAAACACAGCCTTTACAACATAGTGGCTTGGTTTTGTCCTGCAGTTAGGGCACGGTCGGCGACTGCTACAAAAAAAAAGTGTTGCCTAGGCTTCGCTAGTTTGTTTCGAGGAGGCGCCAGCAACATATCAAAATTAAATTACCATCACACCTAGTTATAACAAAACAGGGTATAACGAAGTAAGTGAAATTCGCCCTTGAAATCCCCATTGCAGTAGATGCAATAATGAATATAGCGAAGTAATCAATATAAAAAAGTACAGTCAACGTCCGATTTTTCAGACTCCCTAGGGGCTGAGAAAATGCCCGAAAAAAATTAATGCATGCCTTTTACTGCCCCCAATGGCTCAAGATTGCCACAGGCACACCTGAAATAGCTCTAAAGGCCTGCCAGTACACTTATTAGGCCTATCGGTACTCGTACTGTGATAGGAGATGGCTGGTGCATGCGTGTATAAATAAGAAATACATACCACAGTACATATTGTGTCCCGTGACAATTGCCCCTTCCCACTCTTAATATGTTTCACTGCAATACTTCGTGTATGCTTCAGCGTATAACACTACTGTATTGAGGCAAAGCTGACTATCGGGAACCGGCATTATGCCACGTGTTTTGCTTTCCAAGCTTCAAAGCCATTGGCGAAGATTATAAAGGCGAACTTGGCGCCATTGCTAACAGCGGCGAATTGTTTCAATGAAGAACATGGCACCAAATAGCAAGAAGCTTGGTAGCAAATGTCGAAACAGCTAGGCCTAGCATTGCCGCGACGGTGGCTACGGCTGCCAGCGCATCTGTGTCAGCGCCAGTTCGAGGTGACTATATAATCGAAATGGAGGTGGCAGTTGTTTCAGATTAATGCCACTTCGGACCTTTTTGCCATGACCGTATGGCAAAAAGTCCAGAAAATCGGACAGCGAAGGTTTTCTGCGTCCGAAATTTTAGACGTTTTCATACATTGACACTGTGGAGTATGTGACGGTGCCGCAAAGGCGTCTGAATTATCGGGCATGTCTAAAAACCGGGCGCCCAGAAAATCGGTCGTTGACTGTAATTATGGCTCCCCCTTCCAACTTTGCTATAACAACGTTTTACTGTATTGCTATTTCTGCCCGACTCACTGGCCTTATCGCAAGACGTGCTATAAGGTGTCTGAAATTTTGGTTGTCTTCATAGATTAAGTCTATAATGCCAGTGGTAGTGCCACGGAGCTGTCCGAATAATCAAGCATGTCCGAATTATTGGTCGGCGACTGTATACTCCGAGGGGCCGTCACTGTGGGGCGTGGTGTGCGGGCACCACCTATTTAAGCAATAGCTTGTATTTTGTAGCAGCAACAGAGCATAGCTTTAAATGTGCTATCACTAACTGATCACTGACCAGCAGCTGTGAGGTTGAGTGGAGGGGTTTGAGGTAGACAGGCTCGTTGTCCAGTGCCAGCAGGGTGGCATTCCCCACTGTGAAAGGCTGCGATGTCAGGCCCTGCAGGTTCACCTGGAGGTACTTCCTGCAGCACACACACATGTATTGAGCGTTGTCAGGGATGTGATGCCCATAACACCACAGCTTAAAATGTGCTGAATGCACCGAAGCTACTGCGATAACTCAAAATTATAACCCATTCACTACCACGAGCTTTTTTCTATACATAAACAAATGCTTGTGTTTCAATGTCCACTATTGCCGTGAACGACACCATCGTCTAGCATGGGTACTACTGCGACAGACACTGCCAAGTCACTCATTTAGGGCGGGAGCTGGCGAAGGTTACAATAGTGACATACTCTATATAAGATTTTAAAGTGCTCTCTTGTGCACTGTGCCCGCTAAATCAAATACAATGGCATTACACAAACAAGTTTCGTTCGATTGCAACTTGGGTGAAGACCTCACCATAAAGTAAGTGCACCATGGAAGGTGCACTAATACTGGTTAGGGCGCTCTATGTCGCGATAATCTAGAAGCGCTGCCACCTCTGCGTGTCCCGTGTTGCCGATGTAAACTTCAAGTCAGTCCGCTGTGCATTGCCACTTTAGCCCTAGGAGTGTTAGCCAGCGCCACTCAGAACCATGGTGGGCGGATGTGGAACATCCTTTTTAGCCCGATGGCGTCACGATACACATGATCTTGGGAGAGCAGGCACGTGGCTAATAAACCCTCGCATGCTACCTAATGACATCAAGGCTGCCAGATTCGAGACCCTCGTAATGAAATACGAAAGAAGAATGAGAACCGAGGGGCTCGATTTTAGTAGTCATAACCACATAAAGCCAACAGACAACGAAGCCAAGGAAAGCATCGGGGAAATTAGGTGTAGTTGAAATTGGAGTGTAGAAAATAATGAAGAAAAGGGAAATGAAAGTGGACGAAAAACAGGGAAAGCATCGGGAAATTAGGTGTAGTTGAAATTGGAGTGTAGAAAATAATGAAGAAAAGGGAAATGAAAGTGGACAAAAAACAGACGAACTTGGCACGCGCGCTCGCGGTAGTTGCCGGCTGGTCGACCGCGGAGCCGAATGCCACTTCAAAGGCCGTCAACAAGTGATCTCGCGACCGGTCACTGATAAGCCACTCGCAGGAAAATATTAGCGACAAGCTTTCCGCAACAGTTTGTGGCCCGTTATTACACTGACCGGTGGTAAATTTTCATCACGGCCACACCATTGGCCACAGTCTAGTCAGTTAGGCCTAATCGGAGACACATAGTCGGGTGTCGGCGACTATAGTTACTGTTTCAAACCGAATCAACGCAGATTGCAGCAGTTGCACGACCCTCAGAAAGCCGACAAACCGCCTCGCCAACGAAAGCGAGTGCACGGGATGACTATTGTTCACGGCCACCATCTTTGTTAAATACTGTACGGTGTGCCCTTGTTACGATTGTCGTTCGTAGGCGCACAACGGTTTCTTTTCGTAGCTTCGAGTGACCCATCACAGGACTAGCGTAGGATGGCGGGCTCGAAAATATCATGTGACAGCACGCTGACCCCCGGCTGCCGGCCGCGGTCGACCCGTGCAGCCCCGATAACCGCGCGGAGCGGTGCCGACTCCCGTGACACACATTCCCTACCTTTGTCTGTTGCACAGATTGGCCTGACGATTACCCACAGAAACCACCTGCCATAAAGATGGAAAAGCCCTCCTGTTTTCTCGAAGAAAACTGAGAAGTAAGGTTGTGTGAATAGTGGATTTTGAGTTCGAAGCGAGTTCGAAGCAAATAGTGATTTTGGCCAAATACAGTGTAGACCGCTTATAACGTAAGTCGGCGGAGTCGCGAATAACCGCACTATAAGCGATACCGCACTATAACCAAAGCAACAATTTTCAAGGCCCGCACATATGCGAAACATGTGCACTGAGCCGCCCCGCGCATGCGACAGTTAAGGAATGCGGCTTCAATTAGAGTAGACCACTCTATACATCATCAATTCCTAGGTACTAAGTTATTGATACAGTGTAGGACCGCTTATAACGTAAGTCGCCGGAGTCCGAATATCTCAGCAATCTTCGGTTTGCAGATGACATTGTCCTATTGAGCAACAATGGAGAGGAATTACAACAAATGATTGAGGACCTTCATCGAGAAAGTGCAAGAATTGGGTTGAAGATGAATATGCAGAAGACAAAAATAATGTTCAATAGCCTGGCAAGGGAACAAGAATTCAGGATCGCCAGTCAGACTCTAGAATCTGTAAAGGAATATGTTTATCTAGGTCAATTACTCACAGGGGACCCTGATCATGAGAAAGAAATTTACAGAAGAATAAAATTAGGTTGGAGTGCATACGGCAGGCATTGCCAAATCCTGACTGGGAGCTTACCACTGTCGTTGAAAAGAAAAGTGTACAATCATTGCATTCTACCGGTGCTAACATACGGGGCAGAAACTTGGAGGTTAACAAAGAAGCTCGAGAACAAGTTAAGGACCGCACAAAGAGCAATGGAACGAAAAATCTTAGGAGTAACGTTAAGAGACAGGAAGAGAGCGGTGTGGATCAGAGAACAAACGGGGGTAGACGATATTCTAGTTGACATTAAGCGGAAGAAATGGAGCTGGGCAGGCCATGTAATGCGTAGGATGGATAACCGGTGGACCATTAGGGTTACAGAATGGATACCAAGAGAAGGGAAGCGCAGTCGAGGACGGCAGAAAGTCAGGTGGGATGATGAGGTTAGAAAATTCGCAGGCGCAAGTTGGAATACGCTAGCGCAGCACTATAACCAAGCAACAATTATTCAAGGCCCGCACATATGCGAAACATGTGCACCGAGCGCGACAGTCGAGGAATTGCGGCTAGAACGTTTGCATTCAATTTCAAATCACGCAGCGGCGCCTCTGACCGGCATTGCTCCGGCACCGCCATGGAGTAAATGCTTAGGAGAGGCCCCACAATTTCGCGTGCGAACAAATCAAAACAAAAAAAGGAAAAAAAAAACGCAGCCGAAATTTCACCCTCTCTCAAATGGCAAGGTCGCCAATTCTGCGATGCGCCGGAACATACGTGTACGTGCCGACGTCTTAGCCACGCTACCGTAGCCACACGTAGAAAATGGCAGTGGACCCTTCTTTCTCCTTTTTACTTTCTCTACTTTCTAGCCACGTGTTGACCTTGCACGCTGCGGCTATGGCACAGAGGGAAGAAGCGACGCTGTCCCACTGCAGGCCGGCCAACGAAACTGCCCACACCGGCAACAGTACGTCCAGATATCCACTTCAAGTTCACCCATCGCTCCAGTATTTTCAGGAGTTCCACAGGGCTCAGTCCTTGGGCCACTTCTTTTTCTTATATATTTAAATGACCACAAGCTTGACTCCCCTGTGCATGCCCGGTTTTTTGCAGATGACTGCGTAGTTTACCATACAATTCTTGCTGAAGGTGACCAGACTATTCTAAATAACTATTTATGTGCCGTTAGTAATTGGTGCCAAAACTGGACGATGTCATTAAATGTCACGAAGTGCAAACAAATGACCTTAACCCGAAAAAAAGTTCCATTGAAGTATTCTTACACAATTAATAACGCTTCTCTCGAACCAGTGGAGCAATTTAAGTATCTTGGCATAACGTTCAGCGCGAATCTCAGTTGGAGCCCCCACATTAAAAATATGGTTTCAGTAGCATCCAAAAGACTATGGCTGATAAGACACCAGTTAAAACATGCAACCACTAAAACAAAGCTGGTAATTTACACTTCACTCGTGCGTCCCTTACTGGAATATGCTGATGTGGTCTGGGATCCGCACACTAAAACGGATATAAAAAGTATTGAGGGGGTTCAGAAAAAGGCACTGCGATTTATATACCATGCCTACGGAAGACAGGTATCGATATCTGATTTACTTAATCGCTCCGGTCTTCCCACCTTGGAATCCCGTCGAAAAATGTACCGTTTGAACATGTTATTTGCCATCATCAATAATCGTACCAAAATAGAATTCAATACTTATATGCAGTACAACACAACACGACAAACTCGGCACAAACACGATAAAACTATTGTAATGCCACAATGCAGAACCAAAGCATACAAGCTGTCCTTCTTTCCAAGAACGATAGCAGACTGGAACAAGTTGCCTTACGACGTGGCCACCTTAACACCACCTGATGCATTTTTTTCTGCAATCAGTTCTAATCAGTAAGTTTTGTGTGCTCAGTTTTATCTATAACTGGTATGCTTCTGGTGCTTTATCCTCGGATTTGAATGTAACGCGTCTATGTCTTGCTTTGTTTATTCCTGATTTGCCGCGCAAAAATTTTGCTGGGTGCCTGTGCGTTCTTTTTTTTCTCTCTTCTCTGTTGTAATTGCCATTCTTGTTGCTCTCCTGATGGACCAAGAGCTTGTTAACACATGTACCCACTCCTGCCTTGGCTACCAAAAGGCGGCCGGCAGTATTGAATAAAATAAAATAAAACTTCGGGGAGCTGGCTCCGGGCCGGCTGGAGCGGCGGCGCCAGAGTGGCGGGCGCGCACGGTGACAGTCGAAAGTGAGGGAGCTACAAGGAAGGGCGAGGGGAGCCACCGAAGCGGCGGAGGTGCCGAGGCGAAATCCGCTTAGCTGCTGCCCTCCTTCCTCACATTCCACGATCTCCGCGTGCGCCCTTCGCCGTGAAGTGCTGGCGCCGCCCGCTCCCTGAAGTTTTATTTACTGCTGTTATCGTGAAGCGAGCGTTGGCCGACGTTGGCAGTTTCGTGGCTGTGCGCCGTGATATTTCACAACTCGCACTCAAGATTCTGGTTTCAGCCTCACTGGCTGTTCGTTCGCACCACGTGCCCTTCTCCTCCACTTCGTCTCTCTTTCTTCCTCGAGCACTCCTTGGGGCGCCCGTTTGAGGGGAGCGTTCGCCGTCTCCGCTGACTTCCGTACTCCCAGGCAGCCGCACTGTAACCGGTATTTCGTTTCCCACAACTGCACTATAAGCGATACGTGTATACATGGAGTGCTATGGGAAAATTAACGGGAGTCTGAAAAGACCGCACTATATCCGGTCCTGCACTATAAGCGGTTACGTTATAAGTGGTCTATACTGTATTTTCGAATCAAATGTCGAATAGTTGCTGTTCAAAAATCTTGGCCACAAAGTGGCATGCAAGATAATTATTGGATACGTGCAATGATTAAGTGGACTAATTTGTGAGAATGAGACCACAATTAATTCAAGTATGACTTATTTAATGGAATACATTTGAGAATGTTGATGTCATTTACTCATCACTTTCTCGCATTATTATAGCTTAAATGTTCTGAAATGTTGTTTATAAGTTTTCTCGCAAATAAGTTTCTGAGCAATTATGAAGGTTATTAGAAATTTTTAAAGGTCCGAAAATGGCTTTTCTAACTTAGTGTCGGATGTGGCGGTGGTGAGAAAAGAGTGCTGATAACCAGGGCGCCAAGATTGGCAAAGATGACGCCGGTGCATACCTGCATTTCTGGAGCTCGTTGCTCGGTTTTTTTACCCATTGTTAAACAGAGTTGATGAAATTACTACAATTAATATAGTCAACGTCCGATTTTTCGGACTCCCTAGGAGCCGCGAAAACGTCCGAAAAATTGGGCAGTCCGAAAACATAAATGCATGCATTTTACTGCTCCCGAAGGCTCAAATCGCCACAGGCATGTCCGAAATAGCTTTAAAGTCCTGCCAGAACACTTATTAGGCGTATTGGTGCTCGTACTGAGATATGAAACGGCTGGGTGAATACATACCGTGTCCCGTGACAATTGCCCCTTCCCACTCTTGGTATGCTTCACCGTGTAACACAACTGTACTAAGGCGAAGCTGACTTTCGGAAACTAGTATTACACAACGCGCCGTGCTTTCCGAGCTTCGAAGCCATTGGCGAGGATCACAAAGTCGGAGTCGGCGCCATTTCAGTTCGCCAACAGCGGCGAGCTGTTTAAATTAAAAACACGGCACCGAACAGCAAGAAACTTGGTAGCGAACGTCGAAGTAGCTAGGCCTAGCATTGCCGTGGTGGTGGCTACGGCTGCCAGTGGATCTGATTATTAGACAGAAAACAAACTCGCGACTGTTTGCCAACACATCGAAAAGCACAAATATTACAACTGCTCTCGAAGCGAATATCGAATAGTGTAATATTCGAAACTACTATTTGAAAATTCGAATATTCGCACAACACTACTGAGAAGCAAAACTTCCTAAGCAATAGAAGATTGCCATTAAGCAAGTATGGCCCACTACTAAATTGAAAACTCCATTAGTATCCAGAACATTTAGGACAACTTCGCTATTTCTTCATGTTCAGAGGGAAGAAGCACATAATTCTATTTGACGCACCATTCCATCAATAAAAAATATTTTCCAGACCTTCGTATACGAACTAAGTTGTTGTGAGTGCTGGCATAATAATTTGGTGTTCTCTTTAATAAAAGTAGAGCATACTATACATCTCAATTCATAGATACCTAAGTTTCTGATAGCTATCAAGATTCTTGTTAAGTAATACAATTATTCTTCTGAGAATGTGTGGCGCTGTGTTTTTTGCACAGAATTTGGAAGCATAAAAGTCTGTGTAACATTTTCTGATATTCAATATTTTATTCGAAATCTACTATTTGGTATTCACACACCTCTAGTTTTAATGCTCATGGTGGTTTCAATGCCTTTGATTTTTTTTTCTGTGGTCATCAGTCACTGCTATCACTTTATGCAGCTGTGTTTGTACAGGATGCGATACTGCGTCATCCTCAGGCAGAAAATGGATGTGGGGTGTAGTCATTAACCTCATGTTCTGACTAGTAGTAATCTGTTGAAGTTCTGCAGCGGTAGGATTACTTTACACATCTTGGGTCACGATATGATCAGTCCCATGGACATAGACATTTGCTTCTGAGCAGTGGTGAAGTGGAAACAGTGTGCTTACGGGTCCTCGCAAAGTCCATCATAGTACCGTGTCCATCGTTATAAGCTCTCTTCTGTCCTTGTCCCTATGAACTTCCATCTTCAATAGCTTCCACGTTCGGTCTGATCCGAGCAGCAAACTAATTCATGGCCCTTGAGGTACACCAGGAAACGCAACGACATCAGCCAAGTTTCGGCAGTGCTCTTACACGAACTTTACAAAGCTATGATATTGCGGAATCTCCACAGCGTTCTCGCAAACGTGGGCAATCTCAATGGCCTCAATATTGTGTAGCCTATTGTCAAATTGACATCGAATAGTTACTCTAACCAGTCTTCACGTAGCAACAACGCTACTTGAAACCAAACAGCGGCAATGGCGGCAAAGATAGATTAATGAAATTACAGTACCAGCAGGGTCAGCTAAGATGTGTCAATGACGACTGCATCATGCAGTTAACTCACCGCTGGTCAAAAGTCTGCAGCCGGTGGGTGCAGGCAAAGGGTGCCAGAAAAGTGGAGCGCCACTGTCTGCGATGACCCCAGAAGAGCAACACCATCAGAGTCTTCCACTGCTAGCGCCACATGGTGTGTCGCAGGCAAGGATGAGGGTGCCAGCGGTGCTTGAAGCACCAGAGAGAAGGTGCGCCCTTCTGTTGATGATGCTGCCAGACCGGGCTCTCCAACTGGCACACGGCACTCGTCAGAGAAAGGTGGAGACACTGGAGACAACGGAGGCTGTGGACACTCGGAGCTCGTCTCTTCAGCTTTGGAGTCCGTCATTCTGTGGCTGGGCTGCAGGCAGCAGACGTTTCATCACTTAAGTACGGCGCATATGCTGCTTTAACTGTGTGCACATTTACGCATATACAATCAAACCTTGTTGTAATGAAGTTGCATCTAATATAGAAATACTTCCGTTATATCTGATACAGTAGAACCTCGTTCATACGTTTTGGAAAAAAATGTTAGAAAAACATACTAATGTATGTATAGAATCTATACTACTATGTATAGATGTATATACTAATGTATAGATGTAGATGACATCTATATACATAATGCTAAGCATTGCACGAATTGCTAAGAGCTCGAGACACCAACGTGCACACAGCTGGTGTGGCCCATGTGGTCCGAGACACATATTACCATTTTTCTATTGTTTAGTGTTTCAAGACGCGATGGGAAAACCGAAACAAAACCGAGGAGGTGGCTGATGCCACAATACCATGCCGCCACAGTGTAACAAGATGCTTACTTTGCGCCACCTGCACCAGGGAACGGCAGTGTGTTGGCGCTATCACCTATTATAAAAGCGTGCAGTAGGCTTCCAACGGCACTACGCTACGCACGCTGTGACACAGATAGGTGAAGATGCTTATCACAATAGGGTTGGTGGTGATTGCTTTGCATTTGGCATGCGACAGCCCAGAAGGAGATTTGCTGGTACCGGATTAGGAAACTGAGTGCGCACCGATGTTTTTAAGCGACATGGGCGGGCGAGTACTCGTGAAAACAGCTCTGGTGGGTGGCTACTGCTCCCGATCGCGCATTTTCTTGTTTACATGAAATATAGTTGAAGAAAAACGTGTCACATGATTGCAGTTTGACGATGTACTGAATATTAGTGCTGAAATATCCGTGTTTTCCAGCAATGTATCAACCGGTAAAGAAAAGAAGCATAACCATATTGTGTCATTTTTTGTGTTCTGGATCGCGAACGGGAAATCGTATGAAATGGGATCATATCAATTAGGTCCTTCTGTATTGTTATAATCATATATCATTTGTTACACACTGATGTCAGCTTGAAACATATTATACTCAATAACCTAAACTTTGTTATGTCCGATTATTTGTTTTATCTAAGGTCGTTCTATCAAGGTTAACTGTACAACTGTACAATTATGTTCAATGCCAATGCAAAAAAAAAAAAGAAAGAAAGGCAATGAGGAGCTTATTAAGTGGCCTCTTAAGGAAGCCCTTAAGAGAATGGTAAATCCAAAAAAGAAAGCGTTAAGCTCTTTCGTTTTTGGTTAGGATGGGGATAAAGTGACATGAAATAAAAGACTGAATGCCATCACAGCTCAGCTAGAAAAAAAAAGAAAGCACCATAAATCTGTTGCTATATTGATTTTCATTGATGGCATTGCTATCTTTGTTTTAGCATCATATGCACTTTCTAATTGACATGAATGGGGATTAGATTTACATCTCAAAGCAACAGAGACGAGAGACCAACATCCCCGTGCTCACTGGCACATATTTCCCTTTTGTAAAGGGCGCAGAGATGTGAGAGCTGTGCCTCTTTTGCCCGACACTTGTGTGCATGTGTGAGTTGCGAGAGAAAAATTGGAGGACTGCACCTAGGTACTACGGCGGAAGACACACTTTGTTCCGTTCATCCCCACCCGATGGCAATGTGCACTAAGTGAGAACTGGCGCATAACTTCCGTCCAAACAAGATCACAGCGACCGATTCAGAGTCCGTAATCAGGAAGCATACAAAAGAACAAATCTATAGTAACAACGTGTTCTGCAGATTTGTTATTCATTGGTCTGCGGCCGCTAAAGTGGCATCCACCTAGGCCCTCGCTGCGTGTCGCATCGGGTAGCTTCACTCCCCTTGGCAGGAACCCTCAATGTCAGGCCTGGTGGTGAAGCATAGGTAAAGAACAACTACTGCAGACAGTAAAGGGATGAAGCGTATAACAATGCAGATGATTGAAAAAAAAGGAAAAGAAGAAAAAAAAAAAAAAAGACCACGTTGGACCCATGATTCAAACTACGGACCTCCTAATTACAAGTGCAGTGCTGTGACCACTACTCCACAAAGCATGAGTGGAGAGAAGCCTTCTTCCGGAGTATTTATCTGCGGTCGTGTAGTGCAGCTCAGATAAGGACAGATGGAGAAAAGCGTGTCCTCCTCCGTAGCTCCTAGGCGCAGTCCCAAGACTTTTCTCGCGCAAGTACAGCATGTGAACAATGGTCGGGCAAACACGGCGTACCTCTCGCACATCTGCACCCTCGACAAAACGGAAATACACCTCGTTAGCAGAACACCATGGCCACTCATGCTTTCAACATTTCAGGTAGTGTTGAGGACAGCAAGGGAGGGACACACAACGCATACCCTGATCAGTAGCCCCTTGGAGGCCTTGAGGTGAAGCTGGTGCTCTGGCAGTGAGCGGAATGCTGCCACATGTCAGCACCACCTCTAGCCTCTGCCGCACCCCCGCCAGAAGCTCACCTGCACGAGTGTCGGGAGCACAGACCACATCAAGCTCATCTGAGTGACAAGTACAGGCTTCAGGACTAGACGGAAATGGTTGAGATGTGATGCGCAAAAACATTGTGCAGGAAATATGCGAACAAAGTGGCAGGCGCAGACCCAACTGCACTAAAGTGAAACCTTGCTATAATGAAACGGGCTGCAATGAACTAATGAATATAACTAAGTAATCGTACAGTTAAACCTGGATATAACGAAATTGACAAATTCCCGAAAAACTTCGTCATAAAGAGGATTTCGTTATATGCAGGTTCGGCACGAAAATTCGAAAAAGAAACGCTTACCGTAGTATTTACTCGATTCTAACGCGCACCCATTTTCCGTTTTCGTCGAAGCACTCATCCTTGGAGTATCACACCAGGCACTGGATGCATGGAGGCATGTCGTTTCGCACAAGCGCGAGGCGTCGGAAACGAAGAGCGAGCGACACGATGGCATCGTAGCGTCGTATAGTGTCACCTAGTGTCAGGTTAGTGAGGTGAAGCGCAGAGACTTGCGCAGTAACCAAAGAGTGGCGCTGCCAGCGCGTTGCAAAAAAAAATTTTTTTTTCCCTTCGGCAACATCAACTGGAACAGGAGAGTGTCGGCTTGGCGGGCTAGGCCAGCTGCAGCAAGCGGCGGGATCAGGTTTGAATGAATGGAGGGGGAAAGGTTACGCCCACCGCGGCAAGATCGCCAGGTCGAGGGATGCAGGCCCGCCTCGTGAACGGTCGCACGCACGCATGCGCGCACGCACACGTGCACTCTCTCTCACCTCTCAGTCGCCGTGAATTTTAGCGGGCCAAGCGCGCCGCCGCCGCTTCACATTCCATCGCGGCGGAGAAGGTGCTTCCGGTTGCTGCTCGCGCAAGAATGACAAAATTTGGGGCGAAATCTCTAGGTTGTCGGCAGGGAAAATTCGTTATTTCGAGGGGGTCTCCCGCTGCCACTTCGTTACGTAGAGGTCTCAAATACATGTGCTTCTATGGAGTAATGGCGGGGAATAGAAAAACTTAGTTATATCCATGAATTCGTTATATGGAGGTTCGTTATAAGCAGGTTTAACTGTATTTCCACTTGAAATTGTCAGGGAAACTTATGCATTTAAGATGTTGCTTTAAAGAGGCCCTGAACCACCCCTCAGGCTTGGTGAAATAACATAGGTCTGCAGGTAGCATACCCTACTGTGAACATCTCAGCCAAGTTTTGCTGCCCTACATGGTGCTTGGAGCTCACAAGTGGAGCGCTGAAGTCACCTTTCTATCAAACACTCTCGTTTCACTTCGTTTCAACAGACGCCATGCTCTTCACTCTATTAATAAAGCACTTTCTAATACGCGGCTGCTATTGGTCGCTGCAGTCAGCTACACTGCGGCCGCTGCGGGTTGCCGCCACGAGTCCACCGGCTAAGCATACGGTGGCTCGCTGAGGACAACCGTGTTTGGCTTACGTTTAGTGCGTCGTAGGCACCAAAATCGAAAGTCGTGACGTTTACGTTAACATCCAAAATAAAATTTGAACTGCGCGCCACTGGTGACATTTCGAAGGCAGTGGCTACGCCCCACCTCAGCGTAACCTTCGCAGTGCAAGGCGTTGAAGAAAGAACGGCAGCGCAGCGGAAGGCGCGTTTGATTGCCAATAACTCCGCTTCTGCTGAATGGATTTAAGTACTTTTTGCGGCAAGGTATTTCTGAAATAGCCTACTTTCACTTCAAGTGCCTTTCTCCACTTAGATAAAAAGTGGTTCAGGGGCCCTCTAACAAAGCAAAAGTTCCTATAAATGGATATCATGAACCACTTCTTCATTTATAATGAAGACTTACTGATCGCTGTGTAAGAGATGTACAGTGCAACGCATTGCAGATGATGACAGGCAAACACGAGCAAGCATAACTTTCAACTGAAGTTTACTGTGATACGCACAATATACAGTGGCTTATAACGAAGACTACAACTAAGTAACAGATGTAACAAAGTAATCTCGGCTCACCCCTCAACTTCTCTACATAGTAAGGTTTTGCAGTACTCATGACTGCTTGAGCATTCAATAAGCACGAAAATTCATAAGTTCAGTCAGCATTATTTCAAACTCCTAGAAACCAAATCACAGGCTTCTGCATGAATAACCTGAAGGTGAATAAGATACAGTCCAACATAGAACTCTATACCAGGACAAATATACACAACGCAATAGAAGAAGTATACAAGTAGATAAACAAACCTATCGTTTGAAATGCATGGCTGGTTTTAGTGGCACTATCCCATACTAGTACCCAGAAACGTACACAGTAGCCTGAGCAGCAGACGTGGACGCTCTTTGGCTATTGATGACTTATGAACGTCCTTGCATCAAACATTTTCAGTAGCATCACTCTTTGGGAAGCCAAAAAGTTTGAATTTGTACCATTTGAAGGTCACTTCCTTTCATTCCAGATTTAAAATTTTCAGGAAGAGATTATTGAATATTCTTTTCATTTAAAGAAAGGTGACAAGAAATATTTCTACATGTAGAGCATACATGGTTTATTTTTCAATCCTTTATCGCCACACTGAAATAAGTATTGTTTTACAAATAGTATAGTAATTTACGCCACTCAAAAATGGCAAACATTAGAGCCGACACAATCATCAATACTAAGAGCAGAACTACTGGGAAGCAGAGCATCAAAAATTATGGGGGATGATAAATGTGCAGCAAACACAGTTAAAGCTGGCCTTATTTTATTCAATAAGGTAACCATGCAAAAATAAAAACTAAACAATAGCTGAGAATGAAAAGAAAGTGAGAAGGCAGTACGAGAATAACCTCAAGAGTGGGCAAGTTAGCATGAGAAGCTGTGTGGCAATGTGGATCAGAACTGTCATGTACAAAACTGAAAAAGTAGCCATGAAATTCACTGAAGTAACCAAAAATTCGTTACCTCGGCCACAGGTGAAAAAGTAGCCAAGCTGTGGCTGAGTGATAACCAAAGAAACCCACACACCACAACACTCCATGCCATATTAAAGCCGCTTTTGAACGATAGCCTGATATTACATTTCATTATCATCATCATCAGCCTATATCTATGTCCACTGCAGGACGAAGTCCTCCCCCTGCAGTCTGCGCTAGGTTTCCTAATTTCCTAACTTCATCACCCCACCTAGTTTTCTGCCGTCCTCAACTGTGCTTACTTCATGCTATTGATACAGGGCAAGGAATGTCTGTGCAAAACTCAACTGCTACCGGAATTTTATGGTCCTGGTATGATATCTGGCATTAATTTCAAGAGTAGCCAAGCAGCAGAGGAGCCGAAATTCTCTTGGCTAGCAAGCCACAAAAGTAGCCAGCCTGGCATAAAGTCGCCAAAATGTAGTTCTGAGGGTGCTTTGTGAGTACAGGAACACATACACATAGTAGAGGTAAAATGTGAACTCGAGCCATCCGCATAGTGACTGCAGCATTCTCGGCCCTGTCAATCTCACCCTGTGGAAAGTGCAATGCCACTTTGGGGCTGTCATAGTAGACGGTGAAGGCGGGTGGCCGGGCCATTGAGAGTCTTGCTCCCCTGCTCGTGAGACCCCCACCAAGTGTGAGCTGTGCCAGGCTCAGCTGCTCCCAGCGTAGGTCCAGCTGCCGACCCACATAGTAGCCCACCTGGGATACCTGCAGGGAGGCAACACTGTTGTCAGAGAGGACACTACAGGAAAGAAATCAAACTGCGGGATTTAAAGAGAAACGCCAAATGCAGCTTAGACTGATTGAGTATTCTTTCAAAACTCTATTTAGTTCGATTATCCCAGTACCGGGTTGACCACTGTGAGAAAAAATTAAGGTCGAAGTTTCCCTTTTTGAATTTAGCAGTGAAGCCCCAGTGTGACGTCGCAGATTTCAAAGTACTACAGTAGACTTCCGTCAATTCGACCCTGATGTTAATTGATTGAATTATCCGGCAGGTTGAATTAAACATGCCAAGACACACCCCCGATTCATTAGGCAGTATTTGCCCGAGTCTAACACACCCCCGAATCAAACATGTGCCCACTTTCTATGTGTCCACAGTAGAAAACTAACGAAGAAATTACACGCAGGTTCCTAAACTAAGTAGAATTCTAACACACGCCCGATTTTTTAGCAAGAAAAATGAGCAAGGGTACTATAATGTTTTGCACAATGGCAGCCCATTACCTAAAGTCAGCTTCGCTACACAAAAAAGTCAGCTTAGTTGCAATGTATCCTTGTTATACGGTAAAGCATACAAATGCCGTATCCGACTGCACCGAGCAAGCAATTATCGGCCTAATTTTCTCTCTCTCTCTCTCCCCCCTCAAAAAAAGGCACGCATTAAAATCAGGTAAGTACCGCAATGAAACATTGTGAGTTATGGTTACTGCTTAAAAATCTTCTTAGGGCAGGCTGAAAATCAGCATTTTCGATGGGAGTTCAATGCATTCACTGCCCTGAGCTCTGCCGAGAAAGGGGTTGCTATTAGGATCAACACAGGGGTCAGGCACAGGCGTACTGACTTGTCAAGTTCTAATTATGCAGCGAAGGCAAATTTTAAGATCGAAACAATGAAAGTTTGGGCCTACAGAAATGCGGCCAGGACGACCGGCCGGGATCGAATGAACTGGAAGATCGAATTAACAGACGTCTACTATATCTTCTTTTTCGAATTTGGGCCGTCGTAGCGCAGTAAACATTCTCAAAACTTGCCCAAGTCCAGCATTTGGGTCTTTTAGAATACATAGTAGTCCATCTTTATTGATAAAAAAATTGACTAGGCACGAACAGACATCAAAATCCACGACGTCACGGAGAGCTGGTGTGGGAGCTTCAAGGCAACATTGCCACCCGTCTGTCATTGTTGCGTCCTTCCTGGGCTGCAAAGTCTTTTCTCACGGTAAGAATGGCTTTTTTTTGGTACTGTGCAAGAGTAACTTAATATTGCAGCTGAACTTGTCTATCCCTTTAGTGTCCCTTTAATGTCCCAAAGCAACACACGCACTATGAGGGACGCTGTAGTTGGGAGGCTTCGGCTGAATTTCGACGACCTGGCGTTCTTTAACGTGCACCTAAATTTAAGTACCTGAGCGTTTTCTTGCACGTCGAAATGCAGCCACTGCAGCCAGGTATCGAACCCGCAACCTTGTACTCAGCAGCAGAACGCCGCACCTACTGAGCTACCAGGACTAAAGGAAAATGTGTTACCTTATGGCATATTGATAGACCACAACTACAAAGTGTCATTTGGGTCACCTTTGTGAGGAGTGAACACTCAGTCAAGCCAGCCTGCAGCCCAAAGTGAACTAAATGACTCAGTGATGTGGTTTTAACATCGCGAAGCAACACGGGAGTAATGAGAGGTGCTCAGGTGGTTAATTTTGACCATTCAAAGTTAATTAATGTGCACCTAAATAAATAAGCATTACACAGGCGTCTTTACATCCTGCTTCCAATGCAATGTGGCCACCATGGCTGGGAATCAAACCCTTGACCTCGTGCTAACCAACACACCCATGACCAACATGACCAAATTTAATGGTTAATGGTTAATTCGTACAACTCTCGGAGCTCGGCGAGCGCTGCAATATGCGATCCAAAGAGCAAAAACGGCTCCAGTGTCCAACAAAAAATAACAGCGGAGTCCGCATCGCCATAGTCATCAGCGGAAATGGTACATAAAAGACAGGAGTGCCGCAATGCTTTGTGCCTACTTGTACCTTTATAGCCTTTATTGTTGCATTAACCACCGCACTTAACATCGGGTTGGCCACGAGCCTTCAGAGCTGTGTGGTCGCTGTCCGTGATCGCGTCAATAGCGACCGTGGTTTCGTCCGTAGCGGATGCAGCAAAAAGTTGGTTTGTTTTGACTCGGCGCAACGGCTAAGCGTGCAATGTCACAAACATGCTGGAAGCTGTCGTGGAGTAAGGGCACCGGATACATCACGATGAACGGACGATCTGCTTGCGATCAGCTCAATGGCGCAACAATAATTGCAAGTGCGTGTGGTAGTGAAAAGCACGTTTCGGGCGAAAACGCACATCGTGGCAGCGTTGCGAAGGAAGTTGCGAGGTTGTTGCTGCTGCAAGTGCTAATCAGTTGCGAGACGACAAAAACTGCAGCTTCCACAGTGCTCTTGTGCAAACTTGAAACAGGATATGCTGATTCATTCAATAAATAAAATAAAAGCTTGTTGACATAATAAGCATTTGTTTATTGTTTTGCTTGATACTCTCAATAATTCAACATTCGCATTCGCTTAATTCGGACATTTTTTTCGGTCCCGTGAAATCCAAATTAACGAGGTTTTACTGTAGTATTTAACTGTCTATAACATTGCATTCGTGAATGAATGTAAACTCAGCCTGGCAACGTCTTCTGGCTTTTCCATTAAAAAAAAAGGGGAGTACTACTCAAATGCATGAAAATAGAGCAAATTCTGTGACATCACAGAGCACAATGTTGAAGATGAGAGGTTTGGCTCCTATTTTCTTGGTTACATCCTCCTTCACTGAACAAAGGCGAGACAGAGCTCCAATACAGAAATCTGCCAGTCTAAAATTACTTAGTGTTCCCCTTTAGTATCCTTTACACGTGCTGAGAACTTAACGTGAACAATTCTTCATTGTTAGGCATGATGAAGTCTGACGCACTTGTGCAATGCGCTGTCATCTGTCCTACTATTCTGTTACATGCATAAAGGTCAGATACCATTTCCCTTCATTTTTCATAAAGTTAGAATGCTTTCATTCACCAACCCACGTCAGTGACAGTGAAGTTAGTGATTACAACTACCTATAAATGGTGTACGGTAAAGGGGTCCTGACCACCCCTCCGGCTTAGTGAAAGGACACAGTTCGCTAATACAGGGTTCGTACAGGTTTCCAAGAAAAAAATTCAAGGACTTTTCAAGGACCTTTCAAAAAATTTTAATATTTAATACCGTAGTTCACACGCGTTACATTTTATTGGACAGAACAAAGGAAAGTTATTTGACTTAGTACACGTACAGTTTCATTCGACTGGATGAAATTCTGAAGCTCAGGGCAGGTCTTTCAGTTACTTTTCTATTTGCGTCTTAATGCTGCCGAGTTCTTCAGCTTTCGCTTTTGCGGTCTTTCTCAAGCTGTTTGATTTCACCACGTGCGAGATGTCACCGGTTCTCTCAGCCTTTTTTTCTGCATATCCGTCTGCAAAGGCCGCTAAATCGGCAACGACTGCCTCAAGCTTCTTTTTCTTCGTCTGCAACCCTTCAACTTCTTCCATGATTGTGCGCCTTTTTGTCTGCTTTGAGTTTTCCTGGTACCGTTTCTTTTCCGATTCCAAGTGTGCACCGTAATGCTGCCTCGCTACGGACACAGCTCTTCCGAGTTCTTTTGTTATAAAAACATTCAAAATTCCACCTGCCCTGTCCACTGCGTCACATACGATACGCTGTGAAATCTACGACAAACCTTTCAGATTCTCTACGGAGATCTGGCGGTTGACGCTGAACCCCCGTTCGACAGTTGCTTGCCCATGGCTCAAAACAAGCAACAGCCTGACTGCTTTCCACAGCTCTTTGTAGGAGGGATTGAAGCTCAGGAGGTCATGAAAAAACTCATTCAGCCTGCTAAGGCTCCTCAAAATTTCGCGCGGTGGGGGTCTAATGTATCCGGTGCAACCCAAAGGAAACGGGAGAAAAAGCAAACAAAGCATCGAAGACACCGGAGCGCCCACGCAGATAAACAAAGCACAATGTGGCCAACAGAGAACGCTCAGGCTATGAGGCTGTACCTGTTTTTAGTGGGTTGTCAATAAATCCAGCCCAATGCGAACCCCCCCCCCCCCCCCCCAAAAAAAAAAAAAGTGACATACTACCAAATTCAACTGTTAAGATTCATGTAACTGCTTTTTCGTTACAAATAAGCATGATGGCACAATTTGTATTTTTCCCGAGGAGGTCGAGACGCTCTAGCCTCATTGTGGCCAGCAACTTATGGCTTTTGGCCAACCCCGAAGTACGCCAGAGGGAAAAAAATAAAAAAGTGCGCGACGGACACGCGCTCGCTTCTTCCTCGAGCAGGAAGTTTGACTTCGCGGTCCCGGCGTTGCGGAAAGCAATGAAGTTTGCCGGGATCACCCCCAACCGTCATATAATGTGAGTCGCACTGTCGGACCCCGTGAAAACCCCAAGAATTCAAGGGTTTTCAAGGACGCAAAAGAAATTCCAGGACTTTCAAGGCCTTGAAAACGGAACTTTCAAATTCAAGGGTTTTCAAGGATTTCAAGGACCTGTGCGCACCCTGTAATAGCATTAGCTGCTGTGAACATCTCAGCTAAATTTCGCATTTGTGTGTGGTGCATGAAGCTCACAAGCAAAGCACGAAGTCAACTTTCTCTCAAATGCTCTCGTTTCACAGAAGCCTGCTATTCACTCTTTTCTGGACGCTTTATTTTGTAATATAGCAGATTCCCATATGTGGCTGCTATTGGCCAATAGCCGACATCAATCAAGAAGGATGTTTGGATCAGTGCACTTCTTCCTACTGCTACTGTGTATATTAAATGGCACAGTTCAATAAACAGGCTGAAGTAAGCGAAAATCTGCTTTCGAATTTCGATAATAATTACATACTTCCGGAAGAAGCAGACTATCATCTGCTCACACTCGGCCGTAGCTGCCAACGCAGGAATTACCACCCTGTTTAACAGTGTCGTAACCGTCGGGACTCGCTAATTCCGACTAGCTTGAACACTCAACTAGCCTTGAACTACGCGAAACTTAAGGTCAGACCACATGCATGCTTATCATCGCGCTCTCACTCCTGGCCGCTGCTGGCTAGATGCCTTGGCAGACTTCGCTTCGTATTGAGTTAATGATAGAGCTTAAAAATGCACAAGTTGGATGTGGCTACTTTACTCGTTAGTCAAGCTGGTGCAGGACAAAGCCAGTCCGCACCACATAGCAAAGCCAGACTGGAGCATATGAGCGCTGTGCGCCGTCAAGTCCTGTTGTGCACAAAGCAAATGCTGGGCATACGCACTACAGTTGCATGTAGCTGCGGTGTGCTAAGCAGCATAGATACCGTGGCCGCTGTGGGGTGCCGCAACGAGTCCGCTGGCTGAGGAAAGTGCGGCTCCCTGAGGACAACCACGTTTGACACATCGTAGGCGCCAAAATCGGAAATAGTGGCATCTACATGAACATCCGAAATCAAATTTGAACTCTGCACCACAGTGATGTTCAGTAGGCAGAGCACTGTGGGCTCGCCCACTCCGCCGTAGCCTTCGCAGTGCAAGTCACTGAAGAAGAAGCGGAAGCGCTGCGTGGGAGATGTTTGATTGCAAATAGCTCCGCTTCTGCTGAATGCATTGAAGTACTTTTTGCGGCAAAGTATTTCTGAAATAGTCTATTCTTCAAATGCGTTTCACGACTTCAATAAAAAGTGGTTCAGGGCCCCTTTGAGGTCACAGGGGCCACATTCAAGACTGATCACTTTCGGGGACATCATTTTCAGTGTGTGCTGATTGGCTAAACCAACAAAAGTGCACATGACCAAAGGAATCGAACGCTTTCCATTCGTGTTTGTAGTGCTCTAAGCTGAAACCTATTACCTAAATGAACCACTGCTGCAGATAAAATTACGCCATGGAAATGCGAAAACATTCCAAAAAATTACGGATTGGGAATCTGTCTGTGCCACATTCTACAGGAACTCCCCACCTTGTGGTGGAAGGTGAACCGATTGAGTCCCGGCACCAGGTCAATGCCCTGGATCTGAAACTCGACAGTGTCGCTGCTTCCACTGGCATTTGTGAGGCATGGTGCTGCGGGTGGCACGGTGGGCAGATTGGAGCACACCAGTCCCACTGATCCTGCATTGTGGTGGCCGGAACTCCCTCGGCCTGCAGCAGGGCTTGTTGCCGCACGAGGTAGCAGCACAGCCATGCGAGGGCTCCACCCGCCAGGGCGACCGCTCGAGGCTAGCCAACTCCACCGGCCACGGTGCTTCTGCTTGAGGCGAGGGACAACAGTTTGCAGGATCAGCACGAATAGTCAAGGATACAGGCAGTATTGTACATAACCACAAAGAAATGGCTGTCCATTCACTTGGGGAAGCCATCGTAGCACAAATAAAATGGACACAAAGAACAGAAGAATAAAGAACAAAAAAAATTTGAAGAAAGGGAACAAGCATCTGCCGGCACATTACAGGGCTTGCAGAATGAGATTCTCGGCAGAAGCAAAGAAACCACTGCACATGAACTTCTGGGGGCCTTTCATATAAGAAAACGAGCCATGAAGCGTGTCAGAAATATTTCTGTTATCTCTATTTGGGAGCAACATTTGGTTTCTTGATTCACGCTCTTTGCTGTGATGAATTTGTACGCATGTGCATTATTTTGTATCTATTATCCACCCCTTCTTGAGACTGTAATAAATCAGTTGTGTGTGTAGTGCCAGTGCTATCCTGCCTTCTGTTTCTTGTATCTGTTTATGCACTCTGACGGCTTCTCCAAGTATCAACAAACTTCTTCAAGAATTTATTTTGCGTCCAAGTAATACTGAGTAAGAAGTGACACCAAAATATCACTCCTGCTCCTATTTTGTGTGCATGTGTTACATGACGATGGTGCATCTGTTGTTTACTGCATAACCACTGTTTACTCTTAGTGCCCGCTGGCGTCACTTGAGACAGTAGGGAATTTTAGATTTTGTGCACCCAAAGTTCAGGGATAAAAAACGCCAGGTTTACAAAAGAATGCAGGAAAGTATGCAAAAGAAAGCAAACGGGGTATAAAAGAATGTAAGGAGGGCTTGGCGCTTTGGGTGCACAAAGTTCCCTATGGGTACCCAAGGCCGTTTGTGTATGCAAAATCTAAAACTCTCTAGCGAGTTAAGCAGACATGCACAGTTCTAAGGTGTGTGAAAAAGGAAAAGGCATAAACAGGCTATCTCCCATAAAATATGCTATGACATATATAATTATAATGAGATATTGCACTGACTCCTGTGTCCTGTTTAATTGTAGCAGTATACCACCCAGTCAAATAAAGCACAACCAGACCACTTTTCATTTATTTCTTTGAATCAGCGCTCGTTATATAAAATTCCATACTGGTTACAAACCATTTCATAATGGTTCAGAATTTGCTTCAGTCATAACTCCTAGAGGCCCAAGTTAGTCTCTAGGCTTCAAATTAACTGCTACAAATAGCTATTACAAACAACCCACAAATCCAGAATAAATGTGACATTTCACACGATGATGTTTCAAGTACTGATGTGCACTTGTCAGCTTTCCCATCGTGTTTGCCAATATTTTTTTTTTCTTGCACTAAAGGTGGCAACCTTAATGACCCTTTGACTAGTCAGGGAAAAAAAAAATTAATAAAGCTTGACGAAAGTTGGTGGGCATGCATGTTTATAACCACAAAGCTGAAGAGCTGTGCAAGATGGCTGAGACTCTGTGACTTCTTACAGATGGTGTGTTGGTGACAGATGGGGGTGCCTCTAGCCGATGCAGGTGTAGGGTCAGGGTGCATCCTTTAAGGGTAGCGGGTAATTGGCTTGTCAGGGTTAACGGCAGCTCGACCTCACTGCCCTCTGCCCATCGAGGTACTGTTGATGCAGGCGGCGGGAGAGCGCCACTAGCCTCATCTGCTTCTAGCGACACCAGGCCCTCCATGGGCAGCGCCACAGGCCCGTCTCCTGCAAATAATGGTGCATAAAAGGTCTTAATGCATTGTGGTCTATAACAAATTCCCTGAAGTCTAAGCCATGATTCCTTCACAGCGTCATTTACAGTCCCTACAAGTTCTTTGAAGCTCCTAATGATGAGGAGCCTCTTGACACAAATATGGCAAGCTTTGAAAAAGTTCTGTTAAAAAAAATGTCAATAACAATGACTGAAAACGAGCATGCTGGTACACGTTAGGCATCAGCACATGATGTGTTTTTGTTGTGGCTAATGCTTTCTGCTGGTAGCCCCTGACAACACAAGTTGCGGTACTAAACGCAACTAGTATCTTGCAAGCAATCTCAATCAGCAAGAAGAAAAAGGATGTTATCACTCATTTTGGGATACCACAGGGCTCGCTCTCCCCTATCTTGAAGTAGAAAGAAGCTATTCATGACTCTATGAAGACAAGTCCCCCTAAAATTGATTGAAATAGTGAAATTAAAAGACTACATTTACCGCGAATAGAAGTGTTCTCAATGAGTGCACTGCCCGAGCAACAAGTTTTGGATATAAGTAGCTGACCAAAATTTAGGATGCTGAGTCAGGTCTCACTCGGATTTAACTCGTGCCACTGCTACCTACTCCATAGTACAAATGCATAAAGGCAACAGAAATTACAGATGCCACACTGAATCTTGCTCAGTTTTTCGAACATGATGTGCGCAAGCGATGTTGTAAAGCAACAAATGCGGCAGATGTAAACAAAGTTCTTATCATTGAGGTTGTCGTCCTAATTCTATTCAATTTAAAGCAATGGTTTCTTGTCATTCGAGGTACCTTGATGACATGTTGATAGGACTGCGTGAACGGAGGGGGGGTGGTATGCCTTCTGTTAGCTTTTTTGTTTATGGGATCACTTTGCTCTTTTTCTTGTAATACTATGTTTCTTTTTTTTTCTCTGATTAAAACGTCACCAGCCCAATATATTTTTTAATGCAATACTGATGTAACCCTTCCGTTTATGGGTCCATTGTTATTTTTTGTTGTAGTTGCTATTTTTGTATTCTTAAGTATACAAGACTGAATTGCCTATTCTTATGCGAACTGTACCTTTTGTTATTTTTGTGTAATCATCCAGTGTACGCAGGAAATCATTCATTATTATGCCAATTAATTGTGCATGTATATTATGTACCAAATATGCATGCTGTTTGCCTTTTTTTTTTGTGATGCCCCCCGTACCCAATGCCTCTCTCATGAGGCCTGTAAGGACTTTTTTAAATAAAAAATAAAATAACAGTGTTTGGCTGAGGTGAACATAGCACTCGGTGCTGCCCAACTCTCAGTGACAAAGAAAGTTGTTTAGGCAAGGCATGAAGTGGATGAAGGCATGGAATGGATGTGAAAGCTTCGCTTACACCAAGCACCACAGTTTACTGAACCAGCTTTTTTGGGGGCTTTCCAACTGCCTCATGGCCTCTGTGAAGCGACCTTGGTCAACACAGCATCAAACCATGACTTGCATGGTTGCCTTCTGTCAACTTCAAAAAAAAAAATTTTTTTTTTTTTACTGCTAGATTATTTGGACATTTTTTACAGCCCCTTCTGTGTAAGCAAGATCGGTCGGTGACTGCACTTCTTTCAATGCAAGGTCGCACTTCAATGTAGAGAAATTTCAATATAACGAAGTAAAGTGCCAATTCTAACAACTTCGTTATATTGAGGTTTAACTGTAGTTGTGCCATTAGCACTACAGCAATTAGTTTGTAGCGGCAGCAGCATCGGCGTCGCATGAGGATTATGACACGCTCGCGTCAACACGGGGGACGAGCAGCTGGCATGCACCGGCACAGGCCAGCATTCTGAGACAGATTTAAAAAATGCTACGCTAAGAGATCGGGTGTCGGTTTTTCCTCCCCTGCGAGAGTCCTGAGACTTTACCAATCTACGTGGTCGCTCGTCGCCACAAGTTCATTAACTGGGCAATTAGACAAAGAAATGAATGATTTATAAGTGATGGCTGGGGTTGCCATACACAGTGTCAGGCTGGGTTGTAGTAATAACAAGCTTATATTTTTACCAGTGCAATTGGAAATCACAAAGAGAGGCTTTCGTACTGCAGGTGAACATGCTGCATAAACATCTCGACGATGATGATTTTTGAGACCTTAAAAAGTCTATCCCTGTGCTATATCCATGCCCTTACGGCACTTCTGTCAGCATGGCCCAATATGAGCGACACATTTTACTTAAGCAGAGTTGTTCAGTGTTTTTTTCAGCTATGTGTTCATGCGCATATCTGTAAGCTGTGCCATGACCTTCATAGGAGCTTCAGCTACCTGCGTGAAGGTTTCTTAAGCACGCAAAAAGTGGGTGAGAGGATGGCCGCTGTGGTAACTCGACTGGTAAAGCACCGCACGAATAATGCGAAAGACGTGAGTTTGACGTGACAATTAATTCCCCCTATGATTTCTCTGGCTTCATTCTATGGTTTCACATATTTGAAACTAATCAAAATGCTGAGCTTCTCTGATCTCCTAATTCTTTTGATTCAGCGCTTGTAAAAGCTGCAAAACAGAAACAATAATAAATAACTCTACTGTAAGCATATTTCCTTCAATTTAATATTGCATTTGCCACAAAGCTGGGCTTTGTGTTCGATAATTCAAGCCATATCTATGTATCAAAAGTGATCCCTCTTTTGCCTTTTAGAGCCTTGCTCTAAAAGCTGTTCTCTTTTAAGGCCCTTCTGCGATCAAGGTTCATACTTGCAGCACAAGTGACGTGCCTGAAGGGTCAAAACAAGGTCTAGAAAGTGGAGTTGTCCTTTTTATGGAAGTTCCTTGGTCAGCGTAAGCCCACTGACGAAGCCCAAAAAGCTTCAAAATAAGGAGTGTGCAAATACTCGAATATTAAATTTCGAAACAAATAGTGAATGTTTGAATCGTTTGATTCACGAATTGAATATCTACTATTAGATTTTATTGCAATAGCAATTATATAGACACTCCAAGCGGATTTCTACCGTCAGCGTCGTCGCTGTCCAACGGCGATGAAATTGTCGCCGCGCACCGTATGCTGTATGTGCGAGTGAAAGTGCGCGAGGGACACATGCTTTGACGGGGAGCAAACGCACGGCGGAGAGCAAACGCGACTTCTTCCGTCGCGCGAAATGCCGTGGGGGGACGACGGGAGGGAGGGAGGGGAGGTGACATTTAGCTGCGGCACCAAATGTGTACTTATATAAAAACGTTGTGAGGCGAGAAGGTGGTAAAGATTTCTGACGCTGCTCGACGAGTGTCCCGTTCTGATCTCGTCGAAGACCTCCAGCTGCCACCAGAGGCACCGGCAACGGTCACCAACGCTGCGCGCGTTCGGTGCGAACGCGGGCAAATCGCCGCCGACGTCGACAACAGATCTGCGTGTTTCTGGTGCTGCTACATGTCCAAGTTTATACAGCTGATAAAACTACTATCCTTACTCCGTATAGCTCTCTACTAATTTGCTATCGCAATTGATGCTTCACCTTTCAGGTGAAACTGCGACATTTTCTTTTTCTAATATTCGGTATATTTGGTGAAAGACCCAGCCATGATCAGTGCCCTGACGAGCAGAACCTCTATTGATACAAGGCTCATCCAGGTCGACGGGATCGTTCGAAACTATTAAAGCGACGTGAACATGGAGAACAACAAAAGCAGCTCATATGAAAAGCATGTAAGCATGTGCAAAGATTGGGTTAATGAGCCACCAGATTGGCATGCAGATTGTATCGGATACAAGAGTGGGGTGTTCACATACGCAGATTCACGTCATTCGGATCTTTCTCAGAGGTTTCGGCATGTCGGCGACTAATGTTACGGTTTCATACCAATAAACGCAAATCTATTCACAACTGTTGCATGACACTCAAAAAGCCGACAAACCACCTCACCAACGAAAGTGAGTGCACAGGATGATCGATGTTCACAGCTGGCATATTTGAGAAACACCGTACGGTGACCCCTCGTTCCTAACTACCCGTCACAATACTAGCTTTGGATTTACATGGAGCACTTGAAAATGTCATGTTACGAATGCCTGGCTGCAGACGCATTTACACGCATGACAGATGCACGTGGACGGAAGGAAGAGAGAAGCAAAATCCCAGCAAAACCCCACCACATTGGTGGGGTTGCACGAACTTGCCGTGCGCCTCCAATTTGTGCGCCTAAGACTGGCAGCAAAAATGCCCAATCCAAAAGTGAGAAGTTTACCACTGGCGCCGATCACGGTCAACCCATGCATCGCTGATGATTGCGCACAGCGGTGCTTATTCGTGTGATGCACGGTCCCCGCTTTTGTCTGTCATGCAGATTGGCCTCAACGAGCTGACGATAACCCACAGAAGCTACCTGCCATAAAAACAGAAAAATCCTTCTGTTTTCTGGAAGAAAACTAGAAAGCCAAACTTTCGTCAGCTTCAGAGAGAAAAAAGCACTTGATTCTATTCGACAGACATTTTATCGATACGAAATATTTTCTAGACCTTTGTGTACAAACTGAGTTTTCAGTACTGGCATGCTAATTTGGTGTTCCCTTCAATAAGAGTAGACCACACTATACATCTCAATTCCTAGGTACTAAGTTATTGATAGCTAGCAACATCTTGTAACGTGATGTGACTAGACTCATGAGCATGCAGAGCACCATGTTTTTTTTTTTTTTTTGCACAAAATTTGTAAGCATAAAATTTTCTATTAAATTTTTGGATATCGATATTGGGTTCCATATTCTTCATTTTTTTCTTGATTCAATTCACTTCGACATTCGATTTGAAATCTACTATTCGGTACTCACACACACCTACTAAAAATGTTGCAAAGTTTAGCAGGGATGGCGTCTTGTGTCGAGCGAAGAATAACAATGTAGTCGTCGACATACCGAAATAATTTGATTGTGCCACCCATACCGATCATCCACCTCCAAGATGTGGTCATAGCATGCCAGAAGCAGGACGCTGACAACAGGACCCAAGAAAGACCCAATGCATACGCCTTCGTTTTGAACAAATAAGGTCCCATTGCGGCTGCTGAGGCAGCAACGAAGTAGGTTCAGAAATCTGTCTGTGCTGGTGCCAATGGCATATTGAAAGCAATCAGATCCATAACTTTCGACAGTTTCTGCTACAACTTTGTCGAGGGCAGCATGAGGTAAGGAATAATATCTTTTCCTCATTTTCTAAGGTTTAAAAGTAGCCTTGCACAAAATAAACATTCATTTGGTAGTCGGCACTCCGCCTTGTGTCTTTCTGTTTAGTCCCATTCTTAGCACTGTCTGCTTCCGAAGTCATGTACCACTAAGGAAGGAAGGAAGGAAAATAAGAGGCGAAAGGCAGAGAGGTTAACCAGATTAAGTGTCTGGTTGGCTACTCTGCACGGGGGGATGGGGTAAGGGCAGAAAAGATTAGAAAACAAGAGAAAATTAAAAAGAAGAAAAAAAAACAAAAAAGAAAAAAAAAAACACATCTGTCCGCGCACAATTCTATAGTTTTTCATGAAGTCCTGTTTCTTTTAAAAAGCGTACTAGCGCTTTTGAAGCAGTTCGTTCCGACGTCGGCTGAGACCAGGGACCAAGAATTCTGGCTTCCATAAGGGGACGGCTGTCTATCTTGTCGAGCGTGGTTCTGAGGACTTTCCTTTGTGCACTAAAACGACGACAATCACACAGAAGATGTGCTATAGTCTCTTTGCACCCGCAAGTTTCACAATCTGGACTTGTGGCCATTCCCATCAGGTAGGAGTACGCGTTGGTGAAAGCTACTCCAAGTCTTAGGCGACAAATGAGAGTTACCTCCCGTCGTGGTAAGCCATGTGGAAGGCGGAGCTTCAGATTAGGATCCAGGGAACAGAGGCGCTGGTTTTTAAAGTCCGTTGAATTCCAGTGGGCTAACGTAAGCTCGCGAGGAAGCGCACGGAGCTTTCTTGCTGCGTCTGTTCTGGACATAGGGATAGCGACGCAATCGGTACTGGTATGTGAAGATCGAGCGGCTGCGTCCACTTGCTCGTTTCCAAAGATACCACAGTGACTTGGCAGCCATTGAAAGAAAACGTCATGTCCTTTGTCAACTGCCTGATGGTAAATTTCGCGTGTGTCTGCGACAAGTCGTTCGTGGGGTCCACGGCGTAGTGCAGAGAGGAAACTCTGGAGGGTGGCCTTGGAATCGCAGAAGATAGACCATTTCTGGGGCGGTTCCTGTTCGATAAATTTCATTGCTGCACACAGAGCTGTAAGTTCGACAGTCGTCGTCGATGTCAAGTGCGATGTCCGGAATTTTATTACTGTAGATTTTGCTGGGACAAATACTGCAGCTGCTGAACTGGAGTGCATGACCAACCCATCTGTGTAAACATGTAAGCGGTCACCGTGGACCTCATGTAGTAGCAATAATGCTGCCTGCTTCAATGCTGCTGACGGCATTTGTGTGTTCTTATTTATGCCTGGAATGGTGAGGCATATTCGAGGTGAATGCAGAGACCACAGTGGTAACGAAGGCCATGCTGCAGGGACGTAATTCGATCGTAGCGATGCTCCGTGTATAGTCAGGAGACGGCTAAAACTCGTATGCGGCCTAGTTGTTGGCAGGCAAGCAAGATGGTGAAAGGGCGTCCTTGCGACATGTCGAATGTGCACTCTTAGAGCGTCGACTGCAAAGTACGTTGATACAGGGTGGTCACGTGCTATGGCGATTGTGGCCACTGTGGATGCACACTTAGGGAGGCCGAGGCACGTCCGTAGAACTTGGGCTTGCATACTCTGGAGTGTTCGAAGGTTCGTTTTACTGGTGCTTCCCAGCACGGGTAGGCTGTATCTAAGGAAGCCCATAAATAATGCATGGTACAGCTGTAGCATCGATTGCACAGATGCACCCCAAGACTTTCCGCCGACAAATTTGAATACATGTGCTATTGCAGTCAACCTCTTTTTCATATATGAAATATGTGGCGTCCAAGACAAATCACGATCGATGATGACTCCAAGAAAACGGTGTTTTGTTTCGTAAGCAATTACTTGTCCATTTATGCGTATAACATATGGAGTCATTGTTTTGCGCGTAAATGCGACTAATCGGCACTTTTCGGAGGATAATTCTAGGCCTTTCATACGCAGATAGGACGACGTTTGTGTGACCGCCTTCTGCAGTCTCGCTCATATCTGCGGACGAGTTACGCCGGCCACCCAGATGCAGATATCATCTGCATAGATGGATATATGAACCGTACTTGGCAATGATCCAACAAGGCCTAGCAGTGCTACGTTGAAGAGCGTGGGGCTTAACACTCCGCCTTGTGGCACACCTTTGCTGGTGACATGGTGGGATGTCATTCCATCTTCTGTAAGTACGAAGAAGGATCTATCCTCCAAATAGCTGTGAATCCAGCGCAGTGCACGGCCACCAATGCCCACATCGATCAAAGCATCGAGGATTGCTTGGTGCGCTACGTTATCATATGTGCCTTTCACATCAAGAAACATCGCCACCGTTAAACGTTTCATGCTCTTTTGGTGTTGTATAGATGTTACCAAATCAAGCACGTTATCGACCGATGACCGACCGCGCCGGAAGCCCGCCGTTGCATTGGGATATACCTCATTGTATTCCAAATACCATTCAAGACGCGTCAACACCATCCTTTCCATTAGTTTCCCAACGCAACTGGCAAGAGCGATGGGACGGTACGATGCCAAGTCTAATGGAGATTTAGAGCTCTTAGTAAAGGTATTAGGCGGCTGACTTTCCACTCACAAGGAATCAGTCCTTCATGCCAAGATTCGTTGTATCTCTCCAAGAGTACACTAGCTCACCAATGCGCTCTATTACAAAGGCAGCTGTTTTCCTGCCTCGCCTTGAGCTACGCATGATGTTATGTAACAACAAGGTAACCACAGCAACAAGTCATATCGATAAGACATACAAACAAGCCTTTGCAAAAACCCCAAGTGGTCAATAGCTACAACTGTTAATGGTGGCACCAATGTTCAGGTTTCGTAACCCTTCATAATTTTCTTTTTAACTACAGAAGCAGCAACATGGCACCAAATGGCACGACGCACCCATCTCACGCAGGTTCTGCATGCACGGCTGAACCTCTTCGAACAGCTGGAGACGTTCGTCAAGGGGCAGCGCGGGACAGGCGGCCAAGGCGAGCGCTGCGCGCAGGTAACGCCCCCACTCGCACGTCTGAGCGTAGCAGTCGAGCAGGCGCCGCTGCCCAATGGCCGCCAACCGGTGCCACCCTCGTCCGCCTGGCTCCGCACCAGCTCCACGAGGAAGGGCACCGCCTTCTGTGGCTCACCCAGTTGCCTGCACAGATTCATGAGTAACAAAGAAGACGCTCGTCTTCAGTCTACAGAGCAGTGTTTACGAATGCTTGAGATTCTATTCATAGTACTGAAAAGTAACGAAGGAGAATAAGGATCACTACGAGCTGTTGCTCGCTGTGAATCATTTTTGAAACACGACAAGATGGTGACAGCAAAGAGCGAGAATAAATAAATGTGAGTGCAACACAGGAGAGACCGAACATTTCTGCATAAATCCAGACGGTGGAGGAAGAAAGTTGGCATCCATCTGAATGTAGCAGAAAGCTGCAGAAGAAATTCGTGAGTTCCTCAGAAACCAAGTTCGCGGGTGAATAAAAATTCATCTTGGACCGGGAATCGAGCCTGTCACCATCGCTTTTCCAAGGCAGTCACTGAACCAACAGAGCTAACCATGAGCTTAGCTCACTTTGTGGAGCAAGTATCACATTTTCCGATGTGAAAGATCGGACGAAAACATAGACAAACGCAGGGCTGCGGTTTGGTCTGTCCACTTTCTTATCAGGTCTTTTACGCCACTAGGTATGACACCATACCAACTTGCCCAGCTATCAAGCTATCAAATTTGGTGATGTAAGATGTTACTAATGACATTAGAATGGATAATTGGCCTAGCTATCAAAGAGAGAGAACGAGAGACAAAAACCTTTATCAAACAAATATAAATAAATAAATAAGAATATTATTAAAGGACAACCCAGGGGCTGTCTTTTATTTATTTAGTTCCATTAAGACTTTTATGTTTAAATTTTTACTTATGTTTTTACATAGCAGGTAGCACGCATTGGGTGAATACAACCTAGGACAACGAGAAATGCAGAAAAAAAAGGGATGCAAATAAGTCAGCAAACAAGTCAACATCTGCTCTTTCTGCGGGTCTTATTGACATTGTACCAGCACTATATTTCATTGGTACTTGCTTACGACATCACAAAATGCTAGAAAACTAGTACTGTAGCCAAACTGAAATACCAATAGCTTTTTTTCTTTATCAGTACTAGTTAACAGAGGTAGTTGAATCGGTGTGTCCACCAGTACACTGAAAATGCACTGATTAAATGAATCCCATGGTGCAGTAAGAAACAAAATGTAATGCGCACATAAGCTTTGTTTGTAGCCCCTTATGTACTAGTATTCATTCCCTGTAAAGCAGTAACTCTGCAGGCTAATCCTCACAGGTAACGCTCGCCACTCATTTTCTCCTGTGACGCTGTTGCAGGGGGTGCTTGACCTCTTTAGCGACAAATTTAACAAATCAACTGCACAAAACCCTTTTAACAAGCGGAATCTAAAACCCAAAAGTAAGCTGTCTCTGTCTGGCCTTACACTGCCTGCCTTCTATAACACCAACATTTTAAAAATTTGCTCTTGCAAGAGACATTAATGGGGAGATGGGACTAGTCAAGCTGCCGGTATGCAGCTTTTATTCCGCCATCCCCACCGCTTATGTACATCAGTGTACTTATGCGGTAAAATAAACTTCAACTTCAACATTCACTAATCCCAATGTTGTAATGAAGATACCTCAGAGTACACACTGTCATGAGCGAAACAAAGGCTCGGCTTCGGCAGATGGCCACAGAATGTCATAATTTCTAAGGCAATATTTTCAGAAACAAATCCTGTTTACACTACTGTGAAGACTATATCCCATTATACTAGGGGAGTTCAAAGAGTGAAATTTGATACGTGAATTAAATATGAATATTTTTAAAATGTGGATTTTAAATACTGATATAAATGCAGAATTGGAAAAATAAAGGATACACAAAGAAAACTATAGTAAAAAAAAGAAAAGAAAACTGATTTTGAATGAAGAGAGGGGGAAAGGTCACGCCCACGGCAGCAAGGGATGAAGGCCTGCCTCGCAGTCGCTATGAATTCGAGCACGCCAAGCGGGACGCCCCCGCTTCGCATTCCGTCATGGTGGAGAAGGTGCTTCCGGTTGCTGCTCGCGCAAAAATGACAAAATTTGGGGTGAAATCTCTAGGTTGTCGGTGGGGAAAATTAATTATTTCGAGGGGGTCTCAAACACATGTGCTTCTATGGAGTAACGGCGGGGAATAGAAAAACTTCGTTATATCTAGGAATTCGTTATATGGAGGTTCGTTATAAGCAGGTTTAACTGTACATAAAATTATAGCTCGATTACTGGTGCTTTTAATGGATGTATAACAGTAATAATTGCTCCAACTGTAGTGAAGAAGAGGAAAAAGAAGCGCTCTTGCATCTGTCGCTGTGCACACGATCAGCGTGTGGACTATCTCGATTGTGTGAGATGTCATTGTCGTCTAATAAATCGTCATACTACATTTGGTGGAAGTGCTGCAATTTCCGACCTCACCCTGGAACTTCGCAGCCGAACGTTGCCGACTGCTTCAGCCTCTACCATGCTTGAGCCTACCGACAATCAGCCTGCAGCTACCGCCGCTCCCATCATCTGCGGCGCCGTCCAGCGGCAGTGGGACCCTTCTGTCTTTAGCGGAGCCGGTGAGACTGACGTGGAAGATTGGCTCTCTACCTATGAGCGCGTCAGTGAACACAACAAGTGGGATGACCCCACGAAGTTACGTACCGTCATCTTCTATCTTGCTGACGTTGCGAGCCTCTGGTTCCACAACCATGAGCGGGAACTCCAAACCTGGTCCGCTTTCAAGAAAGCATTCGCAGAAGTCTTCGGCCGTCCGGCCTTGCGAAAGCTTCGCGCTGAACAGCGTCTACGCCAGCGCACTCAACAGCCCAGCGAGACGTACACCAGCTACATAGAGTATGTCATGGATATTTGCGCCCACGTCGATTCCACCATGAGTGAAGAGGACAAGGTTAAGCACATCCTCAAGGGCATCGAGGACGACGCATTTCAAATGCTTCTCGTGTGAAACCCTTCATCTGTCGCAGCTGTCGTCACTCTTTGCCAGAGCTTCGATGAGCTGCGTCGACAAAGGGTCCTTGCGCGCAGCGCTGTTGCACCTGGCCACTTTCTCTCGGGCCTCACGCTTCCCTCCAACTCCACGCCCGAGTCCTCACTCTCCGTTCAGATTAAGGATTTTATTCATGAGGAGGTGGCACGCCAACTCTCTATGCTGCCTCTCAGCGATCGACCTCTACAGCCTGACACATCTCTGGCTGCTCCCATTAGGAGAGCCATTCGCGAGGAACTTGCCGAATCGCTACCTTTGGCTCAACCCTGTCCTCCCATGGCTGCACCTCTAACCTATGCCGCAGTCGCAGCGCGACCTGCGCCGCCAGACATTCGCGTTTCCTGCGACCGTGCGACCTCAACCAGTGCCAACTCCCACGTCGCCTCCTATTCCGCCTCGAAGCCAAGTTCAGAACCCTTGGCGCACACACGACAACCGACCCATATGTTTCGCTTGCGGTTTCGCCGGCCATGTCGCGTGCTTCTGCCATCGTCGCATGCCACCTGCTAACCCTGCTGTCGAAACGCCTGGTTATGGCTATCCTCACGATGCTACCGGGCATTCCATGCATCCCGACCCAGAGTATTCGCCGTCTCCTCGACGTCCTTTCGGCAACCATCGTTCTCCGTCACCACGTCGTCGCTAACTTTACCCCTTACATCATCGCCAATCAATTAGCGATGGAAACTAGTTGCTGCAGTTCTGCAGGCACGAACTGCCAACTTCGCGACTTCTACAAGACCTGCACAGTCGCCATGCAATTTACTGGACGTTTTGGTCGAAGGAACCGCCCCAATTGCGCTTGTTGATACTGGGGCTGCAGTTTTCGTCATGGACGAAAAGCTTTGTCGTAAGCTCCACAAGGTCACCACGCCGTTGTCTGGTTTGCTACTGCGCACCGCGAGTGCGCAGCATGTAGCACCGCTTGCTCAATGTACCACGAGGGTGGTAATTGCTGGCATTGTTTTGAGAATATTTGAATTTTTTAAAATACTTATGAGAAACTTCAAAGAAGCACCACAAGGAACCCGAATGAAAGTAAGACTTTGACATTTTTATTATAAGTAATTTGAAACAGTGTTGTACACGTTCCTCTAAAACAGGAAATATTGAAACGAGTTCCCGTTACAAGTTCCTTTCATGCGAAAGCAACGCGTTCCTGTTACACTTCCAACTTTGGAACATGTAGTTACATTAACGTTACATTTGATTTTTTAATTAAAATCTAGTGTCGGATAATCCTGAGGCAAAATAAAGTGAGCAATTTAAAACTCACATCAAACTATGCACATTATATGAATGTACGAACATCGCCAGCAGCAGATTATCTGGAGAGAAAAAGAATCAAAGGAAACGCTCCTAGGCGAACTTTTCCAGGGAGCACCGGACATACTCCAGACATGTCCAACTGCAACTTTGGCGCTCGTCTATTACAAGTGCAACACATGTGGTACTTTCCCCTTTCGTCTTCAAATGCACAGTCAGGATACTGCGCTTCAGATGTCCAAATAGAAAGTTACTCACATCTACCAATATAATTAAATTTCTTGCACAAGAAACCGCATCGAAATGAACAATACATAGGCATTTAATGAATGCTGATTCACTATTGCTGTATGAGCGCGATAGAAAAAAATGCCCAGAATACATATTCGCAACTTAGTAAAGTCCCTTGTTTGAACTCAGCAAGAATTGCATCTCGATGTTGGTGTCCGACAGACGAAACCATTTTTTTTTTCAGCACTTCATTGGCAATGTTTAAGAGCCGTTGCATCGAAGCGCTTGAGGGTACTGCCGTGTTCTACTTGAGGAAAAGTTGGGTCCATCCCTCGAAGTTCTTCATCTGCAACAGCGGGTAGTCAAATTGTACCAGCGAGTACCACGACAGCTCATCCTGTGCCTCGGCTGGAAGGGTTTGGGGGCCCGTGAGGACTGGAAATTTTCCACCCGCCGCGAATTCCCTCGAGTAGTGCTGTGATCCTGACGTCATGGTTCCTCTGCGGCAGGCCGGCATGCTGGCTTGGAGGAAAGAAACTACAGGAAGGAGCGTCCCGTGATAATCTTGAAGTCTGGCCATAAAAAAATGTAACGGAGAATTCACGAAAAAATGTCCCATAGTCATGTGACAGGTAGTTCTTTGCGCCTCATGCGGTCGCCCATCCGCCCTGCATGATGTGCTGCGTACGTGCATGCGTGTGTTCAATGCCGTGGAACGTTTACAAAAGGAACGCCATTCCCTCTGCCGTTCCTTCGTAAACCTAACGAGTTAGTGTTACAGTTCCACCGACCCTTGACGGAACGGTGACGTTCCTCCGTTCCTCCCAAAAGGAACTAGTTCCAGGAACGCTGTTCCTTGGAACGCCGTTCCGTACAACACTGATTTGAAATATACAAAATATGCACCTGGTTCCTAGTTCCCAACTTTTGCAAGTCAGATCATGCAGAATAATTATGCTGATTTGTTGGTATTGATACTAGCTATAGCAATGCCCATGTTATGCAGGAAAGCAGTAGCTTCACAAATGTGATAATGGCGAAGTTCCTATTGTGCAGGGAGCATTTCTTTTTACTGATTGCAGCAGGCACCTGTTGCAATATTAATTAACGTTAATGTTAATGTTAAACGTTAATGCAATGGTTATTTTGAGTTTTTTACTGGTTTATTTAGGCTCTCGAAGCAATGGTTGTCAGGTCAGGGAGCATGCAGAAGCCTCCTCATACTTGATTATTGCATTCGGTTAGATTTTCTGTGCAAGCACGGTGGCCTAGTCTGCGTTCAAATGGTGCTGCAGCCTGCACATTCTTTGTTCAGTTCTTGTACAGTGCTTTATAGTAACATGGAGTGTTGCACAATATTGTACAGTAACGAATCAAAGCACTTAACAGGCGGTGTTCAAAATGTAAGAGATTAGACAGTAAGTGAAGCCTTCATCGAAGGTCAGTTGAAGGTCGATCTGAAATCAACGCCACATGACGGAAAGCATTGCTCGTAATAATTTGTACACACGCTGTCAAGCGCTGATGGATAAAAGCAACTCCAACGCGGGGAAAATAATGTTGCCCTTCATATTAGCCGAACACAATTATCAAAATAACACCCACTCATGAGCTATCTGGCGTTGTTTGAGATGTCGTTAAAACAGACTATATGTTGAACCAAAAAATTGACAACACGAGAGAAGCGTCTGTATCTTCAATGCTGCTGTCATTTAAAAACAATGTTGCCGTGTTGATCACACCACAAATTTTGCATCTTTTTATTGGAGAAGTGCTAGGAGCAGTGGAGGCTAGTTTCGACGATACCTCCAGTTTCCAGACAACACAATCTGCCAAAAATTGTCAAATCTGACAAACAGTTAAAGTTCAGTCGTCATTTCAGATGGTGCAATGATGTTGCTCGTAGACGAATTCCAATGGAAGTGTTTAACAACGCGTACAAGAACTGTCAATCAAACTGATCGATTCCTTAGGTGCGGTAACGAAAGAGTTAATTTGAGTAAGACCATGCCCCAAAGTGACAAGCAGAGCCCACATCAGTGGAATGCCCCACACATTGTGCTTCACTATGCTTCATCAATGGCACAGCTGCGTGGGACTGCTCACATGTCATTTTTCTGCAATATCTTATTGTGTACGTTAATCAAGCGACTCAAGTAGCCAAATTCATGGTTTTCACTCACATGTACAGCTCGGCCAGATCTCTGCCTACAAGCCTGGCCGACCGTAGCCGCCCTGTGTGCTTGAACATGATCATGGTGTGCTCCGACAGATCCTGCGCAGGCAAAAGGAACAAATATGAAAACACGCAGCTAAGCAGCAATTGAAGAACCGTATTCCTGAATCATGCTGAAAGTGAAACACTACTACAGTAAAACCTCGTTATAACGAAGTTGAAGGTGCAACGAAAATTGCTGTGTTATATCTATTACTTCGTTATATTCATTTTGCATGTACTGCAGTGTGAATATCTACGAGAATTTGAAGAGGAATTTCACTTGCTTCATTATATTCATTATTTCGTTATATCACGTTTCGTTGTAACGAGGTTTGACTGTAATTACTACATTCAAGACACAAGCTGCACAGCATACTAAATGAAGTCAGAAGATGTTTTTTCTTTTTCATCACAGTGGACAGACAGCCACAAGAAAAAAAAAGTTTAAAATCTGACAGTAAGCTAAAGATCCACACCAGAGAAAAAAAAAAGGGGGGGAGAAGAAAGTAAAAGGAAAATGTGGCACTTGAAGCCCAAACGATGCACTAGCGCACAAAAATATTGCATTCATACTGTATCGTGGCACCTGGTTCTTCGCTAGAGCAGAGAAAGCCTATCATGTTAAAGTGAGACACACATACACACACCTTTATTAATATATATTCAACTTCTATTAATTTGGCCCTGACAGAAATGCAAGGATGTGGCGGACTGGAAGGAAGGGTGAGAAAATGCTGGAGAATTTCAGCTAGTTATTTTTTTCAGAATACCATATCTGAACCAATGTTCCAAAAAAAAAAAACTTGACAACATCCCCCCTCCCCCTCCCAGAAAGAAAAGAGAAGAAAAAGAAATGTTACCATTGTTACACTAAATATAGCCATAGGGTTAAACTTAAAACAGAACTTTTATTGTAGCATGATACACAATGTGCTACAGTGATTCAGCCACACACACACATGGATCTGTTTCCACAGGCACGCATTGTGGTTATAGATCGGCCATCACAAAAACGGTTTAACAAGGTCGCCATACCGCATACATGCACACCTGGGCAGCTGCGTCAGCACATTTATGAGGACACGAATAGTGTGACATAGTAATAATGGATCAGGCCTTCAGGCCACCACACAATCATACCTCCCTCACTTCCTCACATACATTCATGCCCTACTGCGCACACAAACCCACATTCACAATTAAATTTCCAGGCTTGCTTTCTTTCGTAGCTCAGTTGTCTGTCTGGTGGGTGAGCTTGCCACGTATTCAAGGGTGAAAAGGGGAAAGAAAGTCCTACATTGTTCTGAATCTAATGCTAGCCACTTTCCGGTAGTTGGTAGCTTCCCGAAACATTTGGTGAAGAATTGCCATGACGTGTGCAGTGGTGCCACTCACGAACTGAGGTTTGGAGCAATTTTGGGAACAGCAAAATCTTAATTTTGGAGCAGTTTGGAGCATCCAGATACAGATTTCGGAGCACTTTGGAGCTAATAAATGCCACATGCTGGACACGTCCTAAGCTATTTCAAACACTTAACATTGACAGGCGTTATTCCAGAAAGTATTTGCTTGCTGTAAAACAATGTTGCTCTGCCTCTGAATACATGAGTTTCCTTTAATTTAAATGAAGACAGCAAACCTGTTCACACAGCGTGCTGTAATTAGTTTATTTCAGGTTGAGTGAAGCTGTTTCCTTTTACATCGTATGATTTGTTCTTGACAGCTGACACTTTGTTATGTTTTCAGCAAGGCTCTATTATCAGTCAGAAACACCTGGCCAGACTCAATGTCATCAATGCTTTTCTGAGCCAGGCTAGCCTTAATGAGCCCCTCGTAACGCTCAGTCATTGCTTCAGACGACACCAGGTACTTTTCAACGGTCTGTTTTTCCTCATAAAGCTGAAGCCTCTATCTGTTCAGCAACTGGCCGATTCACAACTGGCGTCGACGGATTATTTCGACACCAGCAATTCAAACAAGCTCGATTATTCGGACTACTTTGAGGCACCATGACTAGCCCATAAATTTAAAGTGGAAATACGACCGAAATATCGGACACCTTTAGGTACGCCATCCTATAAAATTCGGACTCCACCTGCACGACTGCATGCTAATTTGACCGCCGAGTTGAGCGGAAATAGCAATATTTTGGCGTTGATATGTCGCTGGCATTGCCGCAGCATGGTGGCCGGCCATGTTGCCGACACCTCCTGGAAACCAAAACTAGAGAGGCCTAGTTAATCCAGCAGCGACCGCACGCAACCGTCAGGCAAGCGAACTCCGGCAAGCCATGCGGGAGTGCATTCGGGAGGCTTTGGCTCCGCGCGTCCAGCGTTTATTCATTGACGTGTTAACTAGCAACACGGTCACGGCGACTTAAGTTGTTTAAGCGGTGCCGACTACACCCTCGATGTCACCGCCGACGAGGACAATGACTGTCCTGTCTCAAAAAAAAAAAAGACGCTGTCATTCGGTTATGATAGCGCGGTCGACTCCTGCGCGGCGATTTTGTAGCGATGCAGTCCGCTCGATACTATATGCCACCCTTATCACCCGCCGTTCACTGCCGGCTGATACCATATAACGCAGGCGGAGCGCCGCTCTTATACCACTGACGAAGTGCAAGTGGCAGTGGAAAAGGCATCGCTACAAAATCGCGGTCTTGTTGCCAAAGTTTGAAGATTCGGTGCATGCATTAATTGTACTTTCGTCTATTTGTAGCGACAGCATAACAATGATAGAGATACGAACTGACCAGATCGTAGGCAAGCGTACGTGCGCGCAGAACAGCGTTGACAAACGTCGGCTTTATTTTTGGACGATCCCTTTCCAGGATACTTTCACTTTCGCAACATTTCGCGCGACTAGCACTGGACACATCAATGGATGATAGCGTTCTTGGGACACTACCAAGTATGCCGACGCTGACGCTAGTGCCGTGAAATCCCGCGAAAGTGAACGTATCCCCAAAAGTGGTCAACCGAGAATAAGGTATTTTTTAGCCACTGGCGGAATAAATTCAGTTCTGTTCTGGCGAATTTGAATATTTCCGACTCCCAATTATTTGGACTTTCAGGCGGTCCCCATCTAGCCCGAATTATCGGTCACCGACGTATAGATAACGTGAAGTTTGACTTATGAAGCCGCTTTAATAATGCGTACTATGCACGTCTGCGGGCCACTGCTTCCGCACACGTAATGCTCAGTCATTAATTTTGGAGCACTTCGGTGCAAAATCATGCATTTTTATCAGGATGGCGCAGGAAATATTGTATGACGCAATTTGGAGCATTTGGCGCAGGAGTGGGAGCACTGCACGTGTGTCATGTAGGTTATGAAACAGCTCCCTACGTCTTAGTGCTCTCATGGTCATTTCATTAACTTGGTAGGTACCAAAATTGGCATAGTATGACAACAATGTATGACCAACATAAATGATAGGTCATGACATGAATGTCATGACATGTGTGTCATGTAGGTCATAAAACAGCCGCCTAAAATCACAATGACCCAGCGAAAAAACATTAACACTCAAAAACCACTGACATAGGTTCAGACGTGGGTACTAAGTGAAGAAAACACTAAAGGATGATACCAGAAGTCATAGTCATGAGCATGACTCAGCAAAAATGACAATGACTCAACAAAAGAAAATAACGCTCAAAAACCACTGAAGTGGATTTGGACGTGGGTACTAAGAGAAGGAAACACTAAATGATGATGGTAGCAGGCATAGTCATGAGCATGACACAGGAAAAATGGCAATGACTCAGCAAAAAAAGATCAACACTCAGAAACCACTGAAATGGGTTCTGACGTGGGTACTAAGTGAAGGAAACACTAAAGGATGATGGTAGAAGTCATAGTCATGAGCATGAATCAGCAAAAATAGCAATGACTAAGCAAAAAAAGATTAACACTCAAAAACCACCGAGATGGGTTCGGACGTGGGTACTAAGTGAAGGAAACACTAATGGATGGTGGTAGATTTTTTTTTCTGGGGTTTTACGAGCCAAACCCCGTTCCGATTATGAGGCACGCCGTAGTGGAGGGCTCCGGATTAATTTTGACCACCTGGGCGATCCTCCGTTTGAAATTTCGCGCCATAATGACAATGCATGCTCACCGGTGCTTTTAGGTTTTTGCATTTGTGCTACCTTCTTGCAGAGATAAACAGAACGAATTCCTAGTTTCAGCGCATGCGTCGCGCAGACTGCGGCCGCGGTTTCGGTTTCGCCGCGTGATCCGAAGCACGATTTTTCTCTTTGTGCTCTTGAAGGGGCAGCGGAAGTTATTTCACCTTACTGGCGCGCTTAGCTTGTTTTACCGTCGCTCACGAGGATTCTCGCTCTCTGCAGCAACAGCCACCGCGTGATCGCAACGGAGGCGGGTACGTGAGTTTCTCTCGTCGACGTCTTGGTGGTAGAAGTTGATTTCATAGTCATGATTGGCGCATGACTCTTGTTTATCAAAAATGACAATGACTCAGCGAAAAAAGATTCTCGCTCTCTGTGGCAACACACGCGGTTTCGGTTCCGCCAATCGCAACGGAGGCACGCGACGTAAGTTTTCTCTTTGGGCTCTGACATGGGTAGTAAGTGAATGAAACACTAAAGGATGATGCTAGAAGTCATAGTCATGAGCTTGACTCAGCAAAAATGACAATGACTCAGGAAAAAAGATTAATACTCAAAAACCACTGAGATGGGTTTGGACGTGGATACTAAGTGAAGGAAACACTAAAGGATGGTGGTAGAAGCCATAGTCATGAGCATGACTCATCAAAAATGACAATGACTCAGCGAAAAAAGATTAACACTCAAAAACACTGAAATGGGCTCTGACATGGGTAGTAAGTGAATGAAACACTAAAGGATGATGCTAGAAATCATAGTCATGAGCATGCCTAAGGCTTTCGCCTTAATGTCTCTTAGGCGCAGCTAAAGAGACTCCCGAGGACTCATGATATGAATGACATGCATGTCATGTAGGTCATGAGAGAGCCGCCTACGTCTTGGTGCTCTCATGGTCGTTTAGTTAACTTGGTAGGCTCCCCGCGCACTGCTTCGCATAACATCGATTCCTACAGGGCGAGGGATCTGCCGGCTTTTTTACCAATTAAGCTACCGCGGCACCATTTCCCCATCCACTTTCTTGGGTATTTGTGTGCGTGAGCTAGATCTAGTTGTAGTGATGACACACAGGCAATTCAGCTTCTTTTGCATATATACATGGCAACTTAGTAATGATTCAGTGTGGGCGAGGCGCTCCACGGCAGTGGAAGACGCTTGACAGAACTGTGGCAATGCTGTGTTGATGACATCTTGAACCGTGGCACCGGAAGAAACTTGGCTGAATTGTGGGGGAATCGCAGCTAAATTCACTGTGGAAGAGCAACCTGACGCCCTGTTCTACTGCTACTGTGATATGAAAGAGTGTCGCCACCTGGTGGCACATTCTAAATACAGTGCAGTGTGAGAAAGTCAAGAGGCAGAAATCGTAGGTAAAGCCAGTGGAGCCGCCCCACACCATGCGACAATGAATGGTCACTAAAGAGTGCAGGTAGCGAGAATTATCTGTTGTGGACAATCAGCACGACAAAAAGGAAGTTTGCTCCAAACGTGTCATTAAAAGCTGCTTGATGCCAAATTTTTGCCTTATATTTGCGAAGATAGGGTAATAGGTAATCATCAGCTGCCATTTGTACTAATAACATCCTTAAAGTGGGCTATAGGTTGATATACACAAATTTGGCATTGGTCTTGTGTGAGAACACTTTATGGTTACGAGTCTGGCTTCTGCAGTGTTCTGAGATACAGACACCATCGAGTAGTTTAAAAGGTCATCATCTTCAGCCCTAATAATGTCACTGCACACCTATCATGCGGTGCTGCTCATGGCATGAGAAATAATGTCAGTTGTCATGTGACAGCAAACTTCCATGACCGCCACTTTACTGTAAACATTGCAAACAAAACATGAAACGAGATATTGATAAATATTAGTGAAAACTTACTGCATCTCCAGTGGCATTGACTGCTGAGATGGCATCAAGAGAAGCCCCTGCAAAGTCTCTCACATCCTCTGCTCACTAGAATTTTTCTTTTTACATCTGCATGAACTTCATTTACATTTTTCTGGACCTGCTTCCTGTTTGAAAATCCCTTTTCTTTAATGCTGCGGCTGTCATGGAGGGCTATAACAGCTATTCTTTCCAAATGCACAAGAATTTAGCCAGAATGGCTCTTTTTCCTGCTTATTTACACTAGTTACTGTTTACTTACATGACTAAGCAGGATTAGGTAGGTTTTGCACCGGCCTGCACAAGACTGCTGAGGTTTGGAGGGACTAAAACAAGTGGTCAAAGACCAATTTTACAGACAGTTGATTTTTCGAACCTGCTCCATTATGCGGATTATGCAGCACCCTCACCTTCACCATTAAACTAATTTATAATGGCGAACAAAGTTCTAGACGCAGTTTGCTGTCTCAATCGATTTTTCAAACATGGTCAGACTGCCCGAGGCCACATATATGGCAACCGTGAACAAAGTTGGTGCAATTCAGGTTGCTCCCTGTATACCCTTACTTTCATTGGCACAGTGGTTTTTCAGCTTTACAAGTGCTGTGCAACCACTACGAATAGATAAAGTGTCGACTCTGCAACTAACTGTAACTTCAGTTGCTAACGCCCGACAAAGCAGCACTTGTGAGGCCTAACGGTCTGGCTTTAGGTAGTGGCCGGCAGCCAGCTACTGTGGGAAGCTTGCTGCTAATACATTTTCATGAACAGCTCATTGGTTATCAGGAATAAGATTACATGCAAGGTTTTGACTAACGGCCATATTAGGAGTGGCAGGCTTTGAGGATGACCAACCAACACCCACTGCAAGTTTGCCTACCTTCTGCATACTTACTGGATGGGAAAAGAGTAAACTCGCATGTAGCCAGAAAGCTTCGAAGTAAATGTGTGCAGAACACAAACAGCATTAACTGTCAGTGGCATAAGGCCAAGGTCGCCTGTAAAATTGCAACAATGTGCGCCACACATTGGTTTGCCAGATGGATGAATGCAAAACGCCTTCACAGGATCAACCATCACAATATTTTAGGGGCATATTCACTACAGCAAAACACTGAGCAAAAGTCTGCCAATGAATTTTTCCTGCTGCTAGCATTGCAATAAATAATTAATCTTTTTTTCTTCAATTTCGTTTTTTATCTGACTGCTCGATTTTTCTGACATTTTTACAGCCCCGTTGGTGTCTAAAAATTCGTTGAGTGACTGTATTCACTGTTAATGACTTTGTAAGCACTGACATGTGCATGGATTTCAGGTTTTCTTTTTGAGGATATTCACTGCCTGCCTGCTACACTGAGCAAATTTCAGGCTAATGACCTAAGATTTCTGAGGAGCTACCCACCAGGTAGTGTTTGAGAAAGGATTCCTTGGAAGAGAGTGCCTCCCTCAGCTGGCTGTGTGGAGACTGGCTGTCAGCCTCTGTGCATAGAAAGAAAGAACCGGAACAAAATGAAGTTCACAACGTGGATCACTGTTTAGAATGTCAGTGCAATGAATGGCACCTATCCTCAAATTACATAACCAATATGACTTAGACTCAATGACTAAGTAAAAGCATTGCGTAAAGATGCCCTGTTATTGCAGTCCACTTGTTCATTGTTTCTGTTAAGTAGGATGTCCCAAAAAAACATGTTTTCATGCACATAACCTGCCACTACATAAAGGCTGCTTCATCCATTAAGCTCCTCAGAAAAAGAAGATAAAATTAACTTGAACATTAGCTCGTATAAAATGTGCAAGTTAGAATAACCATATATACAGCAGTGCTAAAATCTTTAAATAGACAACCTTACACATCAGCGCTAAGACAAAAACAAAATTGTTATGTTTGTCCAAATATTGTTATGTTTGTCCAGTCATTCCTAAATGCTACACTATGTTGTGGTGCAACGTGATACCAAATCACATCTTTCCTGATAAATGAGGCTCAACTTTGTAGGTGCACAGTATGTGCAAACACAAGATATAGCGAAATTTCAATTATCGAATCACTAGGGACAGCGAAAAAATTTGTATCGTCTGATATTCATATCACGCAAAAATGTAAAAATATGGAAATCGGCAATGAAATGGCCAACTCGCTAGAAATTTACGATATGTTAATGTGTATATTTTATCGCAATCTGAAGACTTTTCTTTATCTTATGGCGAAATATTTGGAAGAAATACGGAACAGAAGTTGAGAAAATTGCACTTTTTCAGTGCGTTGTCTTTGAAATCAGGAAGAAAATATGGCTTAGGGAAGTGCTATCGCACTGCTGATTGTGCGAGAGTGGCTTTTGGTTGACGCAGCGCCGCCATCTTGGTATCGTCATAAAAAGGAGATGGAACATTCTGATAGCCGCAGCGCCGTATTTCTCCATGCAGAAATAAAAGCAACAAACGCGTGTGTGATAAGAAAAAAACTAGCGTCACGATTTGTCAATGCAGTCACGTGGCGCGCTGGGAGTGCTCCAATTGGCTGATGCGAATTTGAATCTCTGGTGTGCTTGTTTCGTGAACGTCAGCTGCGCACTTTGCGTTGTCCAAGGCCAACATTTCGAGATCTGCCTGGTTATCTCGAGTTTCTTTTGTTGCTGCATGCTAGCTGCTGTCTGATGGTGATAGGGACATGATTTGCACAAGATAAAGGAATTTGTTTGCCGATATATTGTGCGCCGAACAATAGATAAGGCTACTCAAGGACGTGAATCCTGTCGATCTTGCTGATGCGGCAAGACTGGGTCGCTTGTGATTACCAGCTCGTGATAAAGTTACAAGGTGTTTGAAATGGCCGACAGGGTGCATGATACTGCACAAAGCGAATACTTTTTTTTTTTTTGAGGGAGGGGGGGGGGGATGTGTGGATGTGGTGTCATGGCGGAACGAAGTAAGTTGCCTTGGCACCAGAAATGCAACCGGTGCATCATCGTGGCCGCTCTGCTGGCCTGGCACTACCGGTGCGCTAGGGCGTCCTTGCCAGCTCCGCCGGGGATCGTGCAGTGGCTCGATTGTTTGTATCATCCGCCGCGGCACAAAAGGCAGTTCAACACATTCGAAATTTACCACATTGTAAGGAGTTGGGCCGGGACTTCTGAAAAATTCGTATCATCCCAAAATTCATATCAGGCATGATTATATCAATGAGATTCTACAGTATTTGTTCTTTGCTGAACCTGAACTGACTCAGTTTTATGGAAACAGGGCAAGTTAATCAGGCATGGTTGTACCAGTTGTCTGTAATTACACAGCCTTTCATGATTAGATGCCTTGCATCTCTTCATTTACTGCTTCATTTACTGACAAAACAAGCTTGCATTTTAGCATACACTAAACTGCTTTCACTGTGTCACTTATGTGCCCTGGTGAGCGCAGAATTTATTAAAGCTAGCACACAAAATGACCTTATCAGTGTTCATTTTTTTGTGTGTGCTGTCAAAGAGACACTAAAGATGTTTTAATGGTTTGGCTAAATGTTTCTGAAAATATGAATCATGAGTCTGTACACCATGTTTCACAGATTTCAAGCTAGCTTAAACACACATTTTTCGAGAAATGCACCCTGATAATGTGGAAATACCACTTATCAAGCAGAAAAGAACTGCATGCCACTATGAGCAATATACTGGTGGACGAAAGTTGAAACCTAAGAGTCAAAAGAGGATACACGTTTTAATACTTGGACAAAATGATTTTTTTTTTAATCAGCAGCATTTCTCTACCACAAAGCTTCTTTTTCAGAAGCTACACTATCATGCTGATGTTTCCCACTTGAACGTTATTGAGTATAAAAATCTAGTGGCTCCAATGGTGTTGCAGTCTGTTTTTGTTGCAACAAAATTGCTGCTAGAAAGAGTTTTCAATTACCCTTCAGCAACACCCCTACCCCCAGTGAAATTAACAAAATAAAAAACCTCTGACAGCAGAAATTTGGGCCATAGATCTATTTTACTGCAGTTTTTAAGGTACTACATAATTTTCCCATTACAGTGTAGACCGCTTATAACGTAAGTCGCCGGAATCGCGAATATCTGGACTATAAGCGGTGCCGCACTATAACCAAAGCAACAATTTTCAAGGCGCGCACATATGCAAAACATGTGCACCAAGCCGCCACATGTATGCGACAGTCGAGGAATGCGGCTAGAACGTTTGCATTCAATTTACAGTCGAATCTCGGTAATTCGAACCAAATCACGCGGCGGCGCCTCCGACCGGCATTGCTCCGGCACCGCCATAGAGTAAAAGCTTAGGAGAGACCCCTCAATGTCGCACGCGAACAAAAAAAAAAGAAAAAGCGCGGCAGAAATTTCACCCTCTCTCAAATGGCAAGGTCGCCGATTCTGCGTTGTGCCGGAACATGCGTTTGCGTGCCGAGGTCTCAGCCGCGCTACCGTAGCCAAGCGTAGAAAATGGCAGTGAACCCTTCTTTCTCCTTTATGCTTCCTCTACTTTATAGTCACGTGTTGACCTTGCACGCTGCGGCTACGGCGCAGAGGGAAGCAGCAGCGCCGTCCCAGGCTGGCCAACACCCGCTTCCCGATAACGGCAGAAAACGAAACTTCGGAGAGCTGGCGCCGGGCCGGCTGTAGCGGCGGCGCCTGCACGGCGGCGGGCGCGCACGGTGACAGTCGAAAGTGAGGGAGGTACGAGGGAGGGCGAGGGGAGCCACTGAAGCGGCGGAGTTGCCGAGGCGAAATTCGCTTCCCTGCCGCCCTCCTCCCTCACATTCCACAGTCTCTGCGTGCGCTCTTCCCCGTGCCGTGCCGGCGCCGCCCGCTCCCTGAAGTTTCGTTTACTGCCGTTATCGAGAAGCGAGCTAGGCCGGCTTTGGCAGTTTCGTGGCCCTCGCTCGCTATGCACGCCGTGATATTTCACAACTCGCACTCAAGATTCTGGTTTCAGCCTCACTGGCTGTTTGTTCGCACCACGTGCCCTTCTCCTCCACTTCGTCTCTCTTCCTCAAGCACTCCTTGGGGCGCCCGTTTGAGGGGAGCGTTCACCGTCTCCGCTGACTTCCGTACTCCCAGGCAGCCGCACTGTAACTGGTATTTCGTTTCCTGCAACTGCACTATAAGCGATACGTGTATACACAGAGTGCTATGGGAAAATTAACGGGAGTCTGAAAAGACCGTACTATATCCAGTCCTGCACTATAAGCGGTTACGTTACAAGTGGTCTATACTGTATATACTGAACAACCAAACAAGTGTTGGAATCTTCTCCTCAGGGCTTCGTGAAAACAGTATCAAACGTAAGCACCACAATCGCAAGCCCAGATTTTTATCCCAGTATAGGGCGCAACACAGTTTTGTAGTAGCTGTGAGAAGCCTAATACGTACGCAAGCACAATTTCATTGAACCAGATGTGGGTGTCGCACTGATGCCAAGACCACCCAATTTCAGTTCTGCTACACCACACACCTAGTGCAGCCATAGCACATTGAGCTTTCACACCAAAACGTATCACTCAGCTCTCAGCTGGTGAAACAAGTCAAGCTGACCACTGGCAGGGCTTGGCTCCCACTGGCACCTTTCTCATAAGCTGGCCAAAATACAGTACTTCCACCTTTAACATGATCTGTAGTGTACTTCTTCAATTGTCATGTCCAGCGTGCACCATGGAACAAGCCACTGATAAGGCAAGGGTTTGTGCATGAGACTCTCAATTGCCAAACGACTACCCATTTGGGTCTATGTTTATGGCAATCACGGTCACTTGTGAAAGGTTGAAAGAATATGACAGCATAACAAAGGTCTTTAAAGCAACCATGTCTTGAGGCAAAGGTAATGCACAAGATGTGTGAAGTGAACCACGCATGGCACTCATTCTTCAAGTGTTCAATGTCCTAAATTTACCAACATGCGCAGCGTCCCAGCTATCAAGCAGCGACTCGTGTCACGGTGCTGCTGTAATGCGGTTTTCAGAAAAAACAAAAAGAGCTCACGTAGAAAATAAAGCGTCAACGCTGGCATCTGCAACTAAATGTTGTACATGTGATCTCGTGTTCGGTCTGCCATCGTTTTTTGTTTTCTTTTTGCCAATTTTGCCACAAAGAAGTTTCGCTACAATATTTTTCATATTTTCCACAAGTCTTCTTGAGGTAGGTCAGATTTGACCACAGTTACAACATAGTCAAAGACAACTAGCGCTTTTAATAGTTATTTCCTAGCATTTCCCAGGCCATGGTGAACATGCTTTTGCTAATACACACATTATAAGAAAGCTTTCGTTACCCAGATTGTACCTGTTGATACACAGTAGCACAATGTTGCTGCTCATTTGCAATAAGACTTTTAAAAGAGTTCAATTGCTCTGCAGAGAAGAAAATGAGCTATAAGTTAATGAACTTCGCAGAATTCTATGCTGTGAGTAATAACAGTAATGCTACTGGCACATGGCATTTCGCAGCAGCTTTCGGAGCAGCCAAAAATGCATTTTGGAGTAGTAAATAGTAAAGTGTACTTCCGGAGCAGATTTATGAAAGAAATTGTAAACTATTTTTACAAACAACTTTTACAGCGGGCAAGCCATGTAAAAACAGTAAGTGGTCGCCTGGTTCATAACCTCAATCCAAACACTAAAAATGACACACCCCCTTCATCGTAGTTCTTACTATGGACTGCAACGAAGCAGTGGCGTCCTAAGATGTGCTTAAAAAGCACATCAGTCGCTTAGGAAAGCACAGGAGCACTTGGATAGGCTGCATGCAAATTTCGGAGGCGTTTTCAGAACATTCAGCACAATCTTTTGCTATAAATGTATACTTTAAAGTAGCTCACCACCACGTTTGCTGGCAGCTAATTTTTGTCACGGCCGTACGACGTAGCTAGGCCTAACGAGTGCCACTTCATCAGTATCCAGTGGCCGTACAGCATTAGCCATAAAATTGCCTCAGCGCAATCACTTGCTGCCGCCTGAAAATCGATGCTGCTTCATTGTTTAAGCAACCCAAGCCGCACACGGTGGGGAGGAAGGTATCGCAAATAAACAAGGCCATGGAAGAAACACCGGCACCATCTAGGCTTAACTGGAGGGGCTCGGCTCGGTCCGCCGTGGAGCTAACGTAGCCATTGGTCCACGCCATGCCACTTTCGACGGTGCGGAGAATAGAGCACTGCAGGGGCCCACGCCGACCCGAAAGCCTGGGCCAGACTGTCTGAAGCGTTTGTCGGCGGGCTCGGGCTTGAGGCAGCGGGCCCAGGTTGGACTCAGCTTGAAGCCACGGGCCCGGGCCAGACTCGGGCTTGAAGCCACGGGCCCGCGCCAGACTCGGTCCCTTTCATTGAAGGGCCTAAGTAGGCCTTCGAGCACACGCGACCGTTATGCATTGCATGGTTCAATGCATTCTGTGCCAAGCCGAAGTGGCACTTGCAAGATGACTGTCATCATCATCATCAGCCCATATTTATGTCCACTGCAGGACAAAGGCCTCTCCCTGTGATCTCCAATTAACCCTGTTGTGCACTAGCCGATTCCAATTTGCGCCTGCGAATTTCGTAACTTCATCACCCCACCTAGTTTTCTGCCGTCCTCGACAGCGCTTCCCTTCTCTTGGAATCCATTCTGTAGCTCTAATGCTCCGTTAGTTATCCATCCTACGCATTACATAGCCTTCCCAGCTCCATTTTTTCCGCTTAATGTCAACTGAATATTGGTTATCCCCGTTTGTTATCTGATCCACACCACTCTCTTGAATGTATATCTTATCAGATGACTGTAAATCTTAACAAAGAAGATAGTAAAACAGATGAAGTTCTCATTTTTAACAGCGGAGGTGTTTCAGCCGGGCATTTTTAATGTGTCTGCTGAATCCAAAAATGTGGGCCAATCCTGGCAGCAATGCAGAAAGGGTCCAAGCGCAATGGTACATACACCTGTGAACTAGCGAAGCTGAGCCTGGATAAGTCTAGCTAAGAATGGTGGAGACTACTTAAACTTAGTCATCGATAGGTAATTGATAGCCAATCAATAGCTAGTCGATAATTGATCAATAATTATTAAATTCCCGAAAATGCTGGGGATGACTTGGTAATGCTTAGCCTAGCCCAAATACGTGGCCAATACCTTACGATAGCCAATCAACAGCCAATCAATAGCTAATCGATAATCGATCAATAATCAATAAATTCAGATAACTTGGCAGTGCTTAGCCTAGCCCAAATACGTGGCCAATATCTTGCGATAGACAATCGATAGCCAATCAATAGCTAATCGATAATCAATCAATAATAAATAAATTACGGGAAATGCTGGGGATGACTTTGCAGTGCTTAGCCTAGCCCAAAAGCCAGGACTAGCTAGGTGCCCATCAGCTCCGCTGTCTAGCATTGCGCCGCCCAGTGGAAGCTACGCTAATTTTTTTCTTTTCCGCAAAAACGAACATTGTTTCTGCGTAAGGAAAAATAAATTATACAAAGAACCACTCCTCAAACCATTTCCATGGTACCGCTTTAGCGATTGCACTATTACCGGTGTCGATACTATTGCATTATTTTAGCACTAAGGCCAGTTAATTTTGTGCTTCAATGCATAAAACAGCGTTTTCCTCAAAAAGTTAACTGGAACGCCCATGCATTTCATCGGACACTTTGAAAATTAATATCTCGAAACTGGTGCAGTCCTGAGAATTCATTCCAAGTGGATACGCCTTGCGAACTCGGCGGCTATAATTCGTAGATTGAAAGATGTGCCGTAAAATAAATAATTAAAAAGTTAATTCACGTAATTATGTTAAATATTCAATTAGGCATTTTGACCATCCATTAGGCTATCCATGTCAGAATTAGCTTGGAACTACATAAAAAAATTAGCCTCCTTAGAACGTAGTCACATTATTGCAAACACAAGAAATCCTGAGATATGGTCAATTCCATACTTCAGAACACTCTATATAAGCATCAGTCGTTAATACATAACCTACCATTCACTTTGAACAAATACAAAAATGTCGATAATTTCAGTAAGAAAGAATTCAGCTCATACATACTTCAGTCGCCTGTAATGTATATGATGTGATTATTATTCTGCCTTTGTGTCTGGTTCTGAGTATATAAGGTAAACCCTGTTTCGTTTTCTTAGCAAATGTTAATCTTGTAAAATTCAGTCTCATGCTATGATGTAAAGCTGGTGTTGCGTTGTTTTGTATAGCTAGTATTGCTATTGTAGTGTTGTTTAAAATGCATTCTGTTAAAACTTCTTCCAATTCTGTTAACTCACCGTGATGGAAATATTCTTTGTCTTTCCGTTTATAGCTATTTCATCTATGAGGAATTCCAGTGATAGCTGGAAATATATGTGAATTATTGTGCATGTGCACACACTGTTTGCTGTACTATTGCCTTGCCTGGTCTTTTGGGTCACGTCAAGCTACATATGTAGCTTTTAGTCCAAAATGACCGTCCAGCATGTAAACTGGAGAAAAAATTGATTTAATTTGATGATTTAGTCGGACACCTTGAAAATGATTATCTCGAAACTGGTTTAGTCCTGAGAATTCGTTCCATGTGGATACGCCTTGCGAACTCGGCGGCAATAATTCGTAGATTGAAAGATGTGCCGTAAAATAATGTATTAAAAAGTTAATTAGCGTAATTATGTTAATTCTTCAATTAGGCATTTTTATATCTCATGGAAGTAATGGCCACCTCATCGAGTAGTTTTGATCAAGGATTATAATTGTGCTATCTGCCGCAGGCAATCTTTAAAAATTTGGTTCAGCTAAAATGAAACACCCTGTATATATCTGCATGCTAAATGATATCATAGAACCATATCGTACAAATCAAGGTAAGTGCAAGCGCACCAGCAGAAAAATAGCAGCACAGGCAATGGGCCATATCACTGATGTTCCCGTGAGAGAAACAAAGATTTCGGTTTTTTATTGCTTATATACTGCAGCTGATTAAACCTTGAGAAGGTGAGGCTGACAGATACGGTACAATCTGTAAGTAAAAAAAGAATTTTTTTCTTACAGGCCAGGCCTGGTCATGCACATGCGGGCCCTAGCTAAGCCTAGTAACGAACGCCCGGGCCCGGGTCGGGCCTGGGCTTAGTAACACGGGCCCGGGTTGGCCCCGGGCTTGGAACCACGGGCCCGGGCCAGGCCCGGGCTTTGTATTACAGGCCCGGGCTGGGCTTGGGCCTCGTAAAGCGGGCCCGGGCCGGGCTCGGGCCGAAAAATCAGGCCCGTGCAGTGCTCTAGCAGAGAAATGGCACTTGAGGTCTTAGTTCCATTCTTTAAGCCCGAGCGAACCTTTCAACACAGGGTGGGTGCAGATTTCTCATATTTTGCTGAAATGTAGCAGGATGTAGTAGGGTTCCCCTCTCGGCACAATTTGGCACAATTGGTGCAGTGGTAGCATCACCATTATAATCACTTATGCATATATTCGTTCCACTGAACAAAAAAAAAAAAACACAGCATATCCACGGGGTGAATGATGATGAGTGGGCGAAGCTCCGGAGGGAATCATCGGATCTCCCGCTTAAGGGGACGCTAGCACAAACGCGTTAGAAACGTGCAGTACTCTCTAGTAAGGGGGAGCGGCCACAGCGTCTTACGCAGCCATTTACACATGCCGGAACGTGCACGGCGTTTGCCGACGCCATCACATGACTGCTGAGAGAGTATACCCCCCGTATTCATAAACGCTCCTCGACTTGAACTTGACTTGCCACCGCCTTGGGCAGCGCGTTCGAAACGCGTTGAAGGTAAGGCGGAGAGGCCACAGCGTCTTACACCAGCTTCTTACACGGGCCGTAACGCGCTAGCACAAACGCGTTAGAAACGCGCTAGAAACGCGGCCTTTCGTTAATGTTGGGTATTTATTGCCATCGTGGTGCGTGTGTCTATGTGCGCTTCATGGCGTAGTGGGCTAACGCCGCGCGCTCGGAGGCGAGGGGTCCCTGGTTCGATTCCGCGCTACGGACACAACTTCGGAATTTTTTTTCTTATTTTTCTCAGACTGGTTACACACTACTACTACTACGACGGGGACGGAACGGGTGCCGCTATAAGGAGCTTCGCTCCTAAAACACTCAAAATGGTGGTTATCCCATGACTCACAGCAAGACGAAATGGCAGAGGGAAGGCTGAGAGAAGGTGAAATGCCTGACACTCACCGGCTGCCGACGACTGCATGCCCGAAAGAAGTGCAATCACCATGAGCAGGTGCTCGGATGTGGACTCCCTGCCGGGCATCAGGCCACACAGCTCACCCAACTGCTTGAGCTGAAGACGACAAAAAGAGCTCGTGAGAGAAGCAGCTAACCTCACCTGGACTGGTGGCAGAGTACGTTAGCCAGGATGCCACAATGACACAACACTTACAAGGTGATGAGAATTTGGAGAACATGGCACTCATTTGGAACTCATTTTGTAAGTAAGCTAAACACTTGTACTGGTTGACATCTTTCGGGCTCGGCAGCACTTCACCCACAAAGGCACTCATATGGCTCCATGCTATACATTAACTTCAGTATATACTCTTGCTTGAAGTGTGCCTTAACTTTAACGCACGCCGGTAACCTCCCAGTAACATCTCAAGAGCCCTGAAATGGTAGGGTGTCCGTGGGACTCTCTTTAAACAAGCTACCATATTTTTGCTAATACAGTAGCTCACCAAATATTCAAAATATTTAATATTAAAGTCGGGGTGCGAGTTATATGTGGATTTCGCCTTGAGGAGTGGCTTGACAGCAGTGCACTATGCACTGCCACTTCTAAAGGCAAGGTTTTCAACCACTGAAAGTTCCGTTACCGTATCCTATGGAACCCCAGCCTTTCCCAAACCCTGCGTGTTGAAGCACCCTTCTCCACTCCTTCATGGTCGCCCATTCTCCTCCTCTCTATGGGTTGCCATTTTGCATTTAATAGTTAGCGAAGTGCACGCGCCGACAGCGACAGTGCACACATTACCGGTGAAGTAGAACTTGGATCACAATAAGCTACACTCAACAGCCGTCCTTTACAGCACAGCAGAGGCTGAAGATTATCAGTATTGCCAAAGAGGGAAGGGGGAAAAGAGTTGCTGGCGGAAGATACGACGTGGATGGGTCGTGCATCCGCGAATGTAGACTGTTTTTGCCAAAATGTGAGCGTTGTTGTATGTGGTAATTTCCGCGACTTATAAACTTTTTTTCGGGGGTGGGGGGTGTTGTGATTGGGGTGTGGGTTATATGCGGTGGTAGGTTATACGTGGAAAGATGCGGTAAACACTGGAGCTCGTTGCCTTCTTAGGCATATACACCCATAAAGCTGCCCATATTACTACACACACTACATATTAACACCAGTACGTGATTCACGTTAGGTGTGCACTAAATTTAATGCATTCCAATCACTCCTCTAAAACACCTCGTAAACCCTGAAACAGTAGGAGTTCACAAGAGAAAGAGGCTCACAGGAATCGACAGTGGCTGAACAAGGGAAGCCACAGCCTGGAGCTAACATTTTGAAAAGGGGACTTTAGGGGCCATTGAAGAAAAATACCTAAATAAGTTTAAACTGATAAAGCAATTTTTCAAAACTCTTATTCTTGTTAGTTCATCATAATAGGTTGCTTATTAGATGAGAAAACGAAGTTCAAATTTTCATTTTCTGAATTTCTAGAGAATTTCAATGTATCTTTCTGTATTTGGACTGTTGTGGCTCAGTGAAAATTTTTGAAACTTGTCAAGTTCAGTCTTAAACTGTTTTAGAATAAAATGTGGTCCATCTTTACCAATAAAACCTTACTTAGGCCTCAGCAGACGTCAAAATCTATGATGTCACACTGGGCATAATGCAGGAACTTCATGGAAGCATCACCATCCATCTTGTGTTCTTGCACCTTTCCTGGCTTACCGAGCCTTTTCTCACTGTACAAGTGACTTCTTTTTGCTTTGTTGTAGGGATAATTTACTAATACAGCACAAATATTTTTCCTCTTTAGTGTATATTTAACTTTGTCATTCGTGCCTTGGCGAAGACTACACCATGGTATTGAAGGACAAAGACACACACTGAGATTGAGACAGAGCAGGCGGTTCAACACCATGAATATATACCAGCTAGACCAGCTGCCCACCCTCCTGAAGACTACTTCCCATGTCGAAAAGTCAGTTCCAGCAAAAGACACGCCGTGATCAACCCCTGTCGATGACTAAAACAGTAAGCATCACAGAGTGCAGTACCCACCTTTTCCCTGGCATAAGACCAAAGCCCCACAGTGTGCAGGGAGTATGCCGCACCATTCACCATCGTGGACTGCTGCTGCTGTGGTTGTTGCTGTGGTTGCTGCTGTGGCTGTTGCTGTTTCTCCCCCCGCCGCGACGGAGGCGGTGTAGCATTGGCAGGCACCACTTCTTCCGCTGGCCCATCACCCTCGCACGCAGACAGCACCTCCAGGCAGCTGCTGAACACCCAGCAAGCCACTGCCCCTGGCGGTGTAGTCACCTAGGAGCAGTGACAGGGCAAGAGGTGATTTGGCACACATTTTTGATTTACTGATGACAGGCTGCATATACAGCCACCGACTGACTATTCGGACTCAACGGGAACTGCCGAAAAAGTCCAAATAATCGTGTGTCTGAAATGTCCACTTTACCAGGAAATAAAGTGACTTAATTTCCCAAGTGGCTGAAAAAGCTGGTCAACGTGTTGCAGCACGTACATACACTTGCCTGCAACCTGGTCAGTCTGTATTTCGGCCACTTTCATGCTGTTGCTACAGGTACATGAAAGTACGGTCAGTGCATCTACATCCCCTGGTAACCATAACACAAATTGACCACACACCACTGTGATAGCCGTATGATAGTGGGTTTCTCTGCGACAGTCATTGTCTGACCCTTCCCACACTTAATCACTGCCCTCATCAGTACAAACTTCGAGGGTGGACATGGCACCGTTTGAAGCTGCTGGGTGATAATGACCAACAAAAATTCACAATAGCAAGCAAAGAAGATGCCCCACCGACCGTGTCGCTATTTAAAACATAAATAAACAAACGCCAGATGCGTGGAACTCGCATGACAAACTGCAGATGCAGCCTTTAGAACTGAGCTATATTCTAGGCCCTATAACTTTGCTTATTCAGCACTTGACTTGGCTTGCCTCGTGCTTTAGGCGTGGCTGGTGACTACTGGATCAACTAGGCTTCGCTAGTTTCGGTTTCAAGAAGGTGCTAGAAACATGGACAATGACCATGCCCACAACGTATAAAAAAATATCGCTCTTTCTGCTTGGCTAGGGGGCCCAGTTAGGTAGCTCACAGTCATGTAGGCTGAGTCCAAATTATTGAATGGAGTGCTGTACGATGTCCGAAATTTCAGTCGTCCTTATGCATTAAGTCTATAGGGCAAGTGGCGGGGTTGCAAAGCTGTCCGAATAATCGAGCATGTCTGATATTCCGCTGTTTCAATTATTGGTGTGTGACTGTACAGCAGAGACTGGAGCATGTCAAATCCGTTTGCAATCACACAGCAACAAGAATAGTGTAAGTACACCGCAAGTTATTTTCAGGGAAGTAGATCACTGTTTGTATATGACCGAAACCGATGCTGATATAGGTGAATGCCATGTACAGCCAACATCAAAAGTTTATGGACCATAGGATCTGAGATAACATTGCATTACAAAGCTGTTCGTAACTGTACTATCCTCAATGTAGCATGCCCACAAAGAAAGCCTCACCTCCAGAATGGCCAGCTCGTGGACAGTGTTGTGTAGGAACGAGAGTGTACGTGATGCCATCTCGGATGCCCGATTCTGGAAATAAGAATGCACGCAAAGCCACATGACATAAGTACTAAAGTAAGCATATTACAATGGATATCATCCTTATACAGAAACAGTAAAAAAGTAAAACGCAGCTCGCCGCAGCAAAGAAGACCTGTGCCTCACGCGCAACATGGGTGTGCGAGCTACAGAATGAGAAGCAACACATGCATACACTTTACCTCTTAAAACTGCATGCTTCTAGTCAAAACAGCATCAGACATGTTTTGACTACTCATTACTAATGAATCTGCTCTCATCAGCCATTTAGGCAGCATTCCTCTCCTCTGTTAAGCCAAAAGTAACAGAATAAACCAATGAACCAATTTAGCTGGCTCAAAATACATTGAAAACAAAGAGGAACAGACAATTCTCAATTTTATTCATTTTAATGAAAATTTTCAATTGGATCTGAGTTTGTATTATTGAGAGCCCAACAGAATCTTGCGCCCATGAGAATCATACCATGTTCTCTATCAGTGTATGACAAAAGCCACACAATGAGCACAAAAACTAAAGGCTCCTCCCATCAAACTGCGATTGAAAGGATTTGCAGTAGAACATTCAGGTCTCTCTAGCACACAGTGACACTAAGATAAACAATCCTGCTCATCAATGACCACTTCATGTACACGTTGACGAAGTTTCACTGGCAATGTACAGATATTATGCACTTTGGTGAAGCCTCTATGTCTGCTGCGGAGCAATAATGTAGCATCATCTAGCATGCAGTCAGTGAATGTAAACTGTTCCTTCCGAGATTTCGATGAAAAGCGTTGCGTCGTTTCCACACTTTTATTATCGCTTCCCTTTCTATATGGTCACACATATGACACGCAAGAGGCTTCAGACAAGACGAAACAAACCAGTACAAACACCAAGTAACACTTACGCAAAATAATAAATGCTACAGCATTATGACAGAGCAGCAAAAGAAGAGGCAGGAATGTTAGCTAGATACTGTCATGCTGGCTAGTCTACATGTGAGGAGGTTCGGAATTGGGGGTGAAATATGATGAGAAGAGGCAACGAGTTTGGGCAGACTGCGCGTGCTAGCTACACAAGGCACAGCGGCAACCAGTACCTGCAGGCGGAGTAGGGCACACTGCCGGGAGAAGAGGTAGTTGCGCAGCTGCAGCAAGGAACCCTTACTGCGTAGCAGCAGCTGGCGTTCAGGGCTGTGTGCAGGGTCCAGGCCGAGCCGAAGCCCTCCCCAGGCCTCGCAGCCCAGTTGCGCAAGCTGGCACAGCCATTCGGGCATCTCTGCGGCACGGGAGAGGGCACGACCCAATTGGCAGTGGGATTTGCACCCCAATTCCGGGTTGCCGGCTTGGTTGCTCTGCAACAAGCTACTTTTGGTGCAACAGAATTAATTTTATCAGATGAGTTATTCCATCATGGGCGGCAATGAGGAATCCAAACACATGGGAAGCACAACAACACATAAAACATAAGGGCGCCTAATACAGTAGAACCCCGCTGTTACGTTCCCGGGTGCTGAGTTTTCCCGGCTGTTACGCCGTTTTCGGCCGGTCCCGGCACAGCTCCCATAGAACCCAATGCATTGGTAACCACGCTGTTACGTCGCAACTGTGGGACCGTTCCCGCATCATACGTTGCGAACTGCCACACCGCGCCGGCCCGAGCGCCCATTTTGACTTTTCATGTCGCTTGGCTTGGTTGCTTGACGATGGCATTGGCCGCTCAAAGTGCCAGGGGCGACACTTATTACATATTTTTGGTCTCCGCCAGCAAAAGTATGGCCCTTGAGATCCGCATTTGCTATCTAAAGATGGTGTCTATGACGCGTTGCGGCCCTAAAATTGGTTTTGGCTCATAGATGTTCCGTATAAAGTCCAAGAGCGATAACGCTGTCGCCACACGCCGTATGCTGTACGTGCGAGTGAAAGCGTGTGAGGGAAGCCGACGAGCGCGTCTCGTGTGCGAGAGAAAGAAAAGCAGGGAGGAAGGGTGCCTTCTCCCGTTGCGCTCGAGGCACCGGTGAGAGAGCGAGGGGAGAGGGATAGCGGGCAGCGTTATGCTCTGGCATCATACTGCGCAGCGGCGCAGTCGCGCGGGCCGTGTCTTGAAAGCGATCTGCGTGGGGGCATGGTCTACGCAGTGTAGGTGCATCGGCGGCTCGTAGCTTTGTGCGTGCTGTGTGTTCTCAGCGCTCAGTTTGCATTGAAGCGATAGACTACAGCATGAAGGTCACTTCACTCGCTTCTGCAGCAGTGCTTAAATTCCTCACGCCAGCGTTTGACAGCGCTCATCGAGTGTGATGTGTTCATGTTTTCCTGTGGGCGCTGACACCATGCTTGTTAATTAGTTAATAAGCGAATGTTTACAAGTTTATACGGACGATAAAACTATTCTTACTTTGTATAGCTTATTGCAATCGATATTTCGGCTGTCGGGCGAAACTACTTTTTTTCACATGTAAGAATTAAAATAATATTGTGTGCAGTTCAACACTACTCCCATTTCTCAATTTTTCCCGTTTCCCGGCTCTTGCGTTTCCCGGCTCTTACGGGTTTTCTTTTACGGTCCAGTGAAAAACGTAACAGCGGGGTTCTACTGTAATAAGCTTCCACCTGGTGTTTTAATCAAAGAATGTTATTGGTTTTCCATCATGCCTGGGATTTACCAGTGGCCATTCCAACCTTTTCATTCTTTATCACACCCATGCTTTTTTCATTCTTTTTTTTTCCATTGCCCTCAGTTGCATCACCTACTGTTTGGCTAGTCTGCACGACCAATAATTCAAAGCTGGCCTGCATTTGTCTATTGCCACAAGAGACGAGCTAAAGAATAAAAAAGAAAGGCACTGACCTCCACTGGCCGAATTGATGACCACCTGGGTAAACAGGGCATCAAGCTCGTCATACTGCACCAGGGCTTCATCATACAGTCCCAATGCCTCTAGCACAAACGCCAGCTCCTCCTAGAAAAGAACCACAGGACAGGAGGTGTAGACGAGTGGGGCGCTACAGCAACATGAGAAGCTTATACCTGGTGTGATCGATTTGTTCCATACTGCAACAAATAAATAACTGCTACTGCGACAATATCATGAACATTTTCTTACCCTCAAGCCTTATCCCAGCCTCAACAGACAGCCGAACATGGATATGCAGAACTACACTGAAAAGAAAGCTTGTCGTTTGGTGCAAACGAAACGAGAAAAGTACAGTGGCGAGTTCAGATTGCCAAGGACTCCTAGGCAACACGTACAGCACAATGAATTGATTAACAATGGGCGAACAAGGGAAGCCTCAGCCTTGAGCCAGTGCTTCAACAAAAGGACTTGATACACTAGTACAACTTGCTTTCCCAAGCACAACTTGTCTGCATCTTGTAAAGGGTTTAAGAAGGTCTGTAAAAATGACCCATATGAAATAGAGGTTGCAAATAAAAGCAGCTGCTAAGCGAGTACTCTCAAGAGGGCTTTTGAAATATTCACCACATCGCTTTAGGCTCCTATCAAATAGCAGATCAATGTAAACAAACACTTCAAACATGAAGTGAAACTGAAATTCGCTTTAGAGTTCTTTTAAAAGCAAAGCTACTCAAATTAACTTCAAAAAGAACGGACCGCTGCCTGCTTATGAAAAATAAATTAAACAAACTAGTTTGTTTTAATGAGACACTAAGTGCACATGCTAGGCCAAGCTAAAGTGATAGATTGCTGCACGAAGCTGTGATACCTACCAAGAGCAAAGCTTTTATAACAAAGAAAATAATGTAAATGCAGGACAGAATTGGTACCATCTCTATGAAAATTGCCTCTGCCTCATATATAATTGCTAGATGCAGTCAACCAATGACCCTTAGTCACCATGCTTCGTGTTATGGAGCAGCATGGGTGAAATGTGAGACGATTTTGCAGTTCTGGCACAGCTTGGCGCAACAAGTCACAAAGATAGCACTTTGGAGCGATTAGCACAGTAGTGCCATACCTGGCTACATTGCATCCCAAAGAAACCAACAGCCAACCTAGCAATAAAGGTGTGCAAATACTGAATAGTAGATTTCGAATCGAATATTTAATCAAATCAATAAGAAAGAAAGCCAAGTATTGAATTGGATATTAAACATAAAGAACTTAACACAAACATTTATGCTTACAAATTTTGTGCAAAAAAAACAGTGCTGCATGTGCTCAGGAGGCTACTCACATTATGTAACAAGAACCTTGCTAGCTATCAGTAACTTAGGTACCCAGGAATCGAGATGTATACAGTCGAACCCACTTATAACGATACCGGTTTTAACACTATATGGTTATAGCAATGAGAAGTGGCTGCACAGTATACTTTTGTATGTTTTCTATGGTAAAAAAACCCGCTTACTACAATGCCCCCATGCCGCATTATCGGTTATAATGATGAAGTCTGGCTACTGGGTGTCCGTGCCGAAAGGGAATGGAATGCAATATCCTTGAAAAGAAAAAAAGAAATTCGAGCCCCTGCATGCTGCCGCGCGCTGTTTTCCATCCTCCTCCGCATCGCCAGCCTCGCGCACCTCTCTCCCATCGCCCTTCCACCCTTCCAAAATGGTCTGCGCCCATAGCTCTACACTGAGCCACCCTCCGAAACACGAATGGACCGCGCCAACTGCGCTGATAAGGACGTGTTTTTGGGCTAGTTGGTTCTTCATCATCAAGTAATAGACTAGAAGATCAAGATCAAGTAATAGACTAGAAGTAATTACTTGATGATGAAGAACCAACTAGCCCAAAAACACGTCCTTACCAGGTTAGTGCGCCCTGTGTCTGTCTCGTTACTCGTCGTTTGGTCCCGTGTATATTCTGGCGCTGTCTATTACTTGATGCGCTGATAAGGCTGATAGCGCAGACTGGACATTGGCCCTTTATTCTGTGCAGTTCTGCTGATGGGCGAAGGCGCTCGTGCTCGTCCTTGTTGGTTGCGTCGAAGTCGTTCCGGGCCAGGTGGTTTCTCAGCCTCATTTGACTCGCCACCGAAACGGAAGGTGGCTGATCCGCCCGCTGATAAACGGCAATGCGCGATGTTGCCGATGAAAAGAAAGCGCACTGCTAATGCTATAGATTTGGAAACGAAGTGCCTCTAACCGACAAGGCAACAGTGATGGCGATGACAGCAGCGATGACGTGGTAGGGCAGGCTGCCTCAACACTGTTCTCGCAAGACACTCTGCAGATGATTCAGTCACTCCGGGGCTTCATTTTCGCAAGGAACCTTCGCGAGAGAAGTATGTCGGCAAGCTTTGCGTAAAGCAAGCAAAGCTCACGGACATGGAGTTTTCTTGTGCAAGCCAGTGAGAAGTACGTGGTGAGATGCTTGTGATGATCTCGCCTCAGCGTTTCTTCTGGATTTCTCAAGCTGAGAGGCTGCCGCGGCAACCTTCTCACATATTTTAAAAGGCTCCTTTTAAGGTCACCAAAACTATTCCTCGGCGGAGCTCGCATGTCACTTGGAGCCAGTGACCCCGCTTTGCAGTTGTTATAGCAGTGCCATTCTTGAATGCCGACAGCCACGGCTTGTTACACGCGATCAGAGTGAGCAGGAAACAGAGTTAAAAAGTTAAACGAATCAACAATCAGCAGCTGGATGGAGGAAGGTGGTGGGGAAGGGCAGCTCTGCCATGCCCCTACCGTATTTATTCGAATATGTAAGGTGGTCAAGATTATAAGGCATGGGTGCAATTGGGGGTACCCAAGAAAAAAAAAATTGAGTATGCGCAAGAATATCAGGCGACACAGAGAAGCCGATGGATTATCGAGACTCGGTGGGGATCGCCTGAAATACTGAACTACTAACACAACCAAAATGCAAAATGGCGACCTTGAAATAGGGGGAAAGGGAGCTTCAACACGCCGAGTGCGAATTACATGCGAATTTTGCATTTACGTGTGGCTTCACGGCAGTGCAAATTTCTCCTTACAGTGTGGCTTCACGGCACTACGGCGCGCGCAGCCGTGAAGCCACACTTACAGGCTCGCGTATAAGGCGAGGGGTGACTTCGAGGCTAAAAATTCTGGGGGGAAAACGCGCCTTATAATCATATAAATAGAGTATTTTGATTGTTTTCATGCAACCCGGTTATAACAATTATCGGTTATAACAATAGAATTTTCGTAGCACTTGAATATTGGAAAAAACACAGCGCAAAAAAGACAGGGACATGAGAGAGCGACACGCACACAACGCTGACTTGCAACAGTTAGCGCTGTGTGTGTGTCGCTCTCTCGTGTCCCTGCCTTTTTTGCGCTGTGTTTTTTCCAATGAATCCTCAACACGCCCAAGCTTCCACACTAAATCACTTGAATATTGTTATGCTCGACTGTAGTATGCCACCATTCATATTAACTCGGTTCATATGCAAAAGTGTGGAAAATATTTTTTATGGATATAATGTCTGTCGAATAGAATCAAGTACTTTTCTCCCTCTGAAGCTGAAGAAATAATGTTGTCCTAAATACCAATGAGGTTTTCAGTTTAATAGTGGGCCATACTGTGATTATTGACCATCTTCTATTGCTTAGAAAGCTTTGCTTTCCAGTTTCCTGCCAGAAAACAGGAAGGTTTTTCCATCTTTAGGGCAGGTGGTTTCCATGGGTTATCGTCAGCTCATTAAGACCCATTTGCACAACAGACAAAAGCAGGGAATAAGCGTCATGTGACTTGCCACCACTCCATGTGGTCATCGACACCACACAGGCCGACGGTAAAGAGTTCCCAAATCAAGAAGCCTAGGCAAGTTCACGCGAAGTACCCCCCCCCCCCCCTTTTTGTCTGTGTCCATCAGTGCAAATACGTCTGCATCCGGGGGTCAGCGCGCTGTCACATACTTTCGAGCCTGACATGTAAATCCAAAACTAGTTTTGTGAAGGGTCACTCGAAGCTACGAAGAGAGACTGTTGTGCACCTATGAACGGCGTTCGGAGCAAGGGGCCACCATACAGTATTTCGCAAAGATGGCGGCCGTGAACATGCAACGGTCATACGACCCCTGTGAATAGATCTGTGGCATTCGGTATGAAACCGCAACTTTAGCCGCCGACACCCGACGACACAGCTCCGATTAGGATGGCTAATGAGCTACACAGTGTGGTCAGTGGTGTGGCTATGATGAAAATTCGCTGCCAGCTGATGTGATAACAGGCTGCAAACAGTTGTGGAAAGCTTTTCGCTAATATGCTCCTAGGAGTGGCTCATCAGTGATCGGTTGCAAGATCACATATACGGCAGATTGATGGCCATTCCAGCAGTGTTCGGGTCCGCGGTCGACCAGTAGGCAACTACCGCGAGCACACATACCAAGTTCATCTGTGTGCTCACATGTGGGTAGAAAGCTCCGAACTGCGTGAATCTGCATGCGTATACACTGAACTCACATATTCGATGCGATCAGTGTTGCCTTCCGGTGGCTAATCAGCCCAATTTTCACACATGCTTCCATGCTTTCCACACGCGCTTGCCTTTGTTGTTCCCTCTGTTCGTGTAGCGTTAACCATTTCAATCAGTCCAGTCGACCTGGTCGAACCTTGTACCAATAAAGGTTGCGCGCTGTGGGAATGCTGCGCACGTCAAGGCACTAACTACAGCCAGGTTATGCACCGAAGGTACCGATATTGAAAAAAATCGAATATTCGAGAAATCGAATATTATATATTCAATTCACAAATCGAGTTATTCCCACGCTCTCCATTCAATTAGAAATCTAATATTCGCACACCCCTAGTATAAACCTTTTTCTATCAAATTAATGAAGATCTTGTTTTAAAATACTACTTCAGCAGTTCAAAATCTTTCTACTCTTAAGTGTCGATTTACAAAATCATGTCCAACCATCGCAACATGTCCCAACAAGTCTGTACCCTAATTGTTAGTCCCCCTTGTTGCATACCTGCAGGAAAAAGAAGTGCAGGAAAGACCAGTGGGGTGCAGTTCGCCTCTCCCGCTGAGTCCGTATCAGCTCCTCGTAACGGCCCAGGTGGCGCCCCGTGGCATGCAACAAAAGCTGCCGCAGGCGCCCCAGCAGCGTGGCCACCCCAACCGACCCGCTTGAGTCTGTGCACACCTGCACGCACCTGCAAGGGAGCCAGGTGCAGTCCATTGAATGGTTACAGCGTGAAGAGGACAAGCTGACAAGGAACGAGAAGGCATGTTCAGTGAATCACCACTAAAAGTGCAGTAGACACGTCTTGGTTGAAACTCCAAGTACCATAGAGTTTTGTTTGAATTAACTGAAATTTTTACTATGTTCTGCTATCATACGAGAGCTACAGGTTATTACACAAACAGCTGTACAAACGACCGAAATTCTGTCTAGATTGCTCATCACTGCATTGCAGCAAAGGAAACATATTAATCACAGAGCCATGAAGTTCAAGGTACATGTCTGAATATTATGTCGCTCCCATCTCCATGTAATTGCTGATGCCCATTAGTATGGTCTCTCAAACCGAGCAGCAATGCAAAATAATTGTTCCGTTTCGTTTGCATCACAGCACACCACTCAAGTGCTCCAGAAATAATTGTGGACATCTGTGCAAGACTGACCAACTGGCTAATTGCCAACACTGAGTTTCAAGGCAGAGAGGACAGAACAACCATGTTGGTGGCTGAATATCACAGGATCCTCAATATCAAACATTGCCATGTTTTGACTACTAAATGAATTACCTTCATGCCTGCTTTGCCTTAAAAGCCAAAACCTTCTGAATTAACGAGAATAACTTGTTTAAATTAACTGGCTTGAAAACATTTCAGCAAACCTAATTTCCTTGATATAATTAACTGGAAACTCATTTATAAATATTGAATTATAGTGAGCTGATAAATTATGCAGTAAAAACTTGCTAATTCGGCCCGGCATGCCTTTAAGTGGACTTAAGTCGGTGGCGTGCCTTTAAAACTGTGTAGTCGCCATCCATTATCACGTTGACAGCGACCACGGTTTCGTCCGCAGTTGCACCAAACGATAGTTTTGCTTTGACTTGGTGCATGCGTCGGCCACATGCCTTCAGACCTGCAAGGTCGCCGTTCATGACCCCGCCGATAACGGCCACGGTTTCGTCTGCAGCCATTGCGGCAAACAGTTTCTATTTGAGTCGGTGCAAAGCTGTTGAGGATGAAGAGCACTGGATACATAGCAATGTACAGATGATCTGTTGGCAACCAGCTCACTAGCAAAAAAAATAAAATGTCACAGTTTCACCTGAAAGGCGAAGCATCAATTGCAATAGTAAATTAGTAGAGAGCTATACGGAGTAAGGACAGTAGTTTTATCAGTTGTATAAACTTGGAGATGTAGCAGCACCAGCAACGCGCAGAACTGTTGTCGAAGCTGTCAGGGTTTTGCCCGCGTTCGCACCGAACGCGCGCAGCGTTGGTGACTGTTGTCGGTACCTCTGGCGGCAGCTTGGAGGTTTTCAACGAGATCAGAACGAGACACTCGTCGAGCAGTGTCGGAAGTCTTTACCACCTTCTCGTCTCACAACGTTTTTATATAAACACGCATTTGGTGCCGCAGCCAAACGTCGCCTCCCCTCCCTCCCTCCCATCCCCACACGGCCTTTCGCGTGACGGAAGAAGTCGCGTTTCATCTCCGCCGTGCATTCACTTCCTGTGAAAGCGCGCGTCCCTCGCACGCTTTCACTCGCACATATAGCATACGCCGCGTGGCGACGATTTCATCGCCGTTGGACTTTATACGAAATCTCATGACGACGGCGACGACGGCAGAAATCTGCTTGGAGTGTCCATATAATTTCTATCGCAATAAGATAACCAGGTTATGTGAGCGAAAGGAAAAGCGTGTCTCAGATGAAGGTGCAGCCACGTTGCGAAAGAAAGTCGCGAGGCCTTCGCCGCTGTGAGAGTCAATCAGTCACGAGATGACAAGAATTGCAGTTTCCCCACTGCTTCTGTGCAGAATAGAAACAGGATTTGCTCATTCATTCAGTAAATAAAGCGTGTTGACATAGTAAGCATTTGTTTATTGTTTTCTTGATACCCTCAATAATTCGACAATCGGTTTTGGTCCCGTGAGATCTAAATGAATTAGCTTTTACTGTAGCACACTGAATGACTATCAGGTGAGGATAACTTCCTCGAATTCTAAAGATAAGAAAGTACACCATTACTGTTATAATAAAACCTGATGTCGCATACGGTGATTTCAGCCAAGGGCCGAGCAGAAGCACTAGCACACACAAATTCCATATTAACACAAATATAACATACCAAAGAAAATAACACAAGGATGAACTTTTGATAACTCAGAATAAAATATATATTAACAATATTACAATGACACAGGGGTGGAAGCAGGTTACAATGTTTTGGAGCAGGGCTGGGAGCACCAAACTGACCATTTTGGAGCAGCTTTGGAGCAGCATCAGAGCAACAAATTTGTAGTTTTGTAGCAGAGAACGTGAGTTTTGGAGCAGGTCACCATCTTAAGATCGTTTAAGTTAGCAAACCTTTGCTTTCAACGAATACAAACGCTAAGAGAGGAAACTTTACATGCCAAGGTGAAATTTCTGTGGAACATTCTATGCTCTTCTTGCCAACAATCAGGACAAAAGCACAACACAATAGCAATAAAAATCTATCTATATATAAGCATAAGAGGCATGAAATACATAGCAAAACCCAGTAATTGCACTTGAGCAAGTACAAACAAGTAAAAAGCAGCTCTAAAAACAGCCTAAGTAAATCTCATGGGATGTAAAGCTAGTTTGTACCTTATTAACAAATAACTGGGAAAAAAAAAAGAACACTGCCACACAACACTAGCACTGTGTCCACACTGGTTTGTCTGTCATACTTTATACGACAGCTATGCGTCAGTCTAAAGAACAAGTCTCACTGCAAACTTATTCTCTAAACAAGACAAATATGTCTCTGAGTGAAATATAACGCATCTGATTACCTACACAAATATTGCAAGTTGAAAATTGTACTTTCAGGTACAAGGCACTATATAAGTAGCCAATAAATTAAAATGCAAACATAAGATATGAGCAAACACAGCTGGCTACTGAGTCCCACGATCATTGTGGCACAAAAGTGCACCCACATTTAAAACATCACAGCTCACAACACAACATCACAACAAAAAGGCGGAAAGCAATACAGCCAACGTCCGATTTTTCAGACTCCCTAGAGCCCGCGAAATTGTCCGAAAAATCGGGCAGTCCGAAACAATGAATGCTGTGCCTTTTACTGCTGCTAAGGGCACAAATCGCCACAGGCACGTCCAAAAAAGCTTTCAACACTTGCCAGTACACTTATGAGGCATATCCGTGCTCGTACTGTGACAAGAGATGGCGGGTGCAAGCGTGTGTAATTGAGGAAAAGTACATACTTTGTCCAGTGACAACTGCCCCCTTGCCACTCTTGTTATGCTTCACCGCAATACTTCGCGTATGCTTCACCGCGTAACACTGCTGTATTGAGGCGAAGCTGACTTTGAAGAACCGGCATTATGCAACGCGTTGTGCTTTCTGAGCTTCGAAGCCAATCGCGAGGATAACAAAGGTGCAGTCGGTGCCACTGCTGACAGCGGCAAATTATTTCAATGAAAAACACAGCACCAAACGGCAAGAAGCTTAATAGCGAATGTCGAAGCAGCTAGGCCTATAGCGTTGCTGCGGGGGTGGCTATGGCTGCCAGTGGATCTGCGTGCGAGAGCTCCTGTTTGAGGCGGCGAGATAATCAAAATGGCAGTGACGGTGGTGGCTTTGATTAATGTCGTTTCGGATTTGCGGTCACAGCATAAAGTCCGGAAAATCGGACGGCGAAGGGTTCTTTCGTCCGAAATTTGAGATGGTCTTATACATTGACACTATGGGGTATATGGTGGTGCTGCGAAGCCATCTGAATTATCGGGCATGTCGGACATGGAGGCAACGTTTGGTGCAATTTCAGCGCAATAATGCATTTTGGAGTAGGATGGCGTAGGAAAAGTGGTTTGGCACAGCCTGGCGCAAATGGCGCAGCACTTCCACCCCTGGTGATAAGATGAACTATAGCTATTGTGATGCCTGCTAAACAGGCTGCTGGTGTGAACATTCCTTCAAACGTGGATTACAGTTAGATCACTCATTGCACTATGCTAGAAGGTTGCAACAGGGCTGCAATGCGCTGACCCTAAGATTCAAAAGTGTGACTGCCAGGACAGCTGTGCTTGTACAGACATGGCCTCGTGGGCATGCATCGTAGTGGAGCAGACCTTCAGACCGTTCTGAAACATTTTCGCCTCTCCCCTGCAATTTACTTAAAGCGTTCTTGCAGTTGTGCACCACAACAAGTTCCTGTGGGTCAATTTTCTCCCTACACCACCAAGAGGTCGGAATTTGTGACTGACCTTCTCCAACTTTGAGAAAACGCAGCAGATGTTAAGTCATATGGAATTGAAAGTAATCACTAAAAGCAATCACTTGACAACATTGCCTCCTTGTCTGCGCGATGGGCTTTGAGATAGCATAATTAAGTCTGCACTAGATTCCTAGGTGATTCAGGTTCAGGTCTTAAAGGAGAGCAAACTTCCATTTCAGCAAACGATACCACTCCTGAAATGGCCCCATCTCATAAACCACTGTTTAAAAGTGTTCAGGATGTGCCCCAGCCAAACAAACTGTTGAAAGTCTACAAACCGGTCGAACGTCTTGCTGGGGAAGTCCGCACGCATGCGGTCGAAGACAGTCGCGCGTGATAGGAGCTTGGCCTTGTTGGCACGCCGCGCATCTGTCGGCTCCACGGCGACCAGCATCCAGTCATAGATGCCGGCCTCCTTGAGCTGAGACATCCACTCGATAATTTCATCGCGCACCCGAGACCGGTATGCCTCCAGGTCCTGGAAAAAGGGGACAGGAGGATGGCTGACCTTTGGACACGTACAGAGAGGTTCTGCTTTGCTGGCAAGACAGGTTAAAAGTATTCAGACACCCTAAAGAGCATGGGCAAAGTGACTGGACACACAGTATTGTGCATGCTTGTGCGTGCCCCGTGTTTTTCTAAACTGCATATAACACTGCAGCAGCTTAAAAACAGAAGTTTCTCATTTTAAGTTTAGTTCAGACAGTTGGATATATAAATTCACTTATCATGTTCCTAACCTTTCTTTATTTTTCAGTCTTCTTCCATTAACTAGTCTCAGTTACTCCACAAGCTCCCCAGCATGACACTACATGCTCCCAGAAGCTCACATAGGAGTGATCACATAAACTGAGGCCACATTTGTTCCAAAACTGGAAAGTGCGGAACACTCAATCAAGAGAAATTGAAAAACGTCTAAGTACCATAATTTTAAATGTTCTCTAAGCCTCAAGGCACACATTCTTTACACTCATGCACATATCATCGGCCACTTTTGTCCCTGCCATTGTGTTTGCAAACCTATCATGATCCCAAACCTATCATGTGACATACTGCTATGACTTGCATAACTCTGACAGTCATGAATTGGAACTAACTCACAAAGAAATGAGTACTATTATTAAGTTATTTATTGTGTATTTGCAGCTTGCACAAAGAGCATAAGTGTTTGTGTATGGTACAGAAAGAAATAAAAAGCCATAACAAGTTTTCACACTTGTACTCTTTTAGTACAGCATTCAGTTTTCATCTCTCCTAACTGTATGTTCCAATCTTGCGATATACCAAACGGAAGTTCCTAAATCAGGTCAAGACTCATAAGTAGGGGTGTGCAAATGCCAAATAGTTGATTTCGAATCAAATACCAAATTGAATAAAAAAAAACAAAGCCCAATATCCAATTGAATATAAGAAAATATAACTTTTACGCTTTCAAATTCTGTGCAGGAAATATACTGATGTACATGCTCAGAAGGCTCATCCCATTACCTGACAAGAATCTTGCTAGCTATCAGTAACTTAGGTACCTATGAATTGAGATGTACACCTACTCTACCAAATTAGTATGCCAGCACTGATAGAAACTCAGTGCACATACGAAGGTCTGGAAAAATATTTTTCCAGACAGAAAGTCTGTCACACAGAATTACTAATTACTTTTTTCCTTCTGAAGCTGAAACAATGGCGAAGTTGTCCTAAATACCAATAGGGTTTTTCAGTTTAACAGTGAGCCATACTGTGCTTAACGGCAATCTTCTATTGATTATAAAGTATTGCTTTCAAGTTTTCTACCTAAAACTGGCGAATTTTTCTACCTTTATGGCAGGCAGTTTCTATAGATTATCATAAGCTCATTAAGGCCAATCTGTGCGACAGACAAAAGCAAGGAATGCGCATCACGTCACTTGGTACCGCTCCTTGCGGTCATCAGCGCTGATAGTAAAGAGCTTCTGAAATCGGGAGGCCCAAGGGCAAGTTCCCGTGACATCACCCCCTCTCCTCCTAGCTCCTCTCTCTCTCTTTTTTTCGTCCATCTGCCGGCTGTGTATATGCGTCTGCAGCCGGGGGTCAGCACCCTGTCACATGATACTTTCGAGCCTGCCATGTAAATCCAAAGTGTCCCTTTACGCCATGCTACTGAACCACCATTAGGACAGCAATGTACGTGTCAACATTTGGATGCTCAGAGTTGTGCTTACGTTGCAGTCAGTGCAGTACACATGCAGGTGTGCCTGATCGAGCAGGCGGCCATCTTTCTCTCGAGACAGCTGGGCCACATCGTACTCAACAAAGCGACACTCCACCCGCACCGTCTTCGGGCCCCGCCCATAGGACCTGCATCGTCAAGCTCAGTCACAAAAGTATTTCCTCTGGTTTTCGACGCCAACTCCTTTTATCCAAGGTTTTCTATACACCTAAAGCCTTTACCTTAAAGGAATAATGAGATGACATTTTCAACTTCTCTCTCTTCTTTTTCGCATTAAATGAAAGTCCAAATCCTCTAAACCCTACAAGAGATACTCACATGCATCAGAGCACGCTGGATAATTTGCTATAATACTTGTTTATACAGTTTCGGTATTGCTACTTTGTTTTGGTTTGCTACTAATAGTTTTGCTATTATGTAATGATACATTGGCTTGCTCTATAGCTGCAATTACTGCAGATAATACATGAGTGCAGTCAGAAAAAAATATGCGCAGCATTGTTGCTTACAACTTTTTTTCAAGACAATGTCATCATACTAAGCCTCACTCACTGCTACGTGATGTCAGAAAATCTTGCTTTGTGCCATAATGTCACGATTACGTCAATGATGCCAAGTCCAGCATTTCAAGACCAACTTTAGTATCAGATTAAAATGTCTTATGACCGTTTTTCAACCTTTGCACTTGCTAAGTTCCATCCTTTTGCCACCATCCTTTTACCTGCAAGAAGCAAGTAATGCAGTTCTTACAGCTTCAAAAATATGTTTCAGTACTCCTTCAAGCCATCAATGGCATGCTGCGAGTTCCAGCCACAATGATGTCGCTAGATGCCAAAACTAGAAAGTGTGACAGTTGCCCCTGTATACTTTAACTTTGAATATAAAGCTTTTCCATGATTCCACTTGATTTTAGTGAATATAGGACGGTGTTGCCCTTCGAATGAACTAGACGTTTCATTTCATTTCATTTTATTTGGCCCCATTTACAAGCAAATGGAAGGGGGCCAACGTAAAAGCTGCTTGTTGGCAGCTTGAGTGGTCGCTGGCCCCCTTTACATGTTGGCGGACCCGGTGGCAAAGAACACTTTCAGAAAAGAAAAACAAAAAACAATGGGTTACATCGTTAAATGGAGTATTTACACTTTGTTAAACTGTGAATACACGTAATTTCACTGTACCATGGTGTTTTAAATGATAGTTTTCGCAAGACAGATAAGCTCCAATGGTGTTAAGGTATGGATGTCAATGCTGGCTTCTAGGTAAGAATTATGTATCAATAACACTCTTTGGCCATTTCTATGACGATAAGCTGATTTCCATGATGACTAGTAGCTTTCTATGATGAGAAGAAGCAAACACAAAATTAGACAGTCTAGCAAATTACTTATAAGTCTCTCCTATCTATCTGAGTGAACCTTCCAGGGCACTATATGAGTGGCATACATTAGGATGTATTCTTCATTCAGTTGCAACAGAAAAATGAATTGTGAATTAGTAGCTATGAAGAAAGAACAAGAAAAAAGACAAGGCTATGCAAGCCCGGCCAGTGCCTTCAGACTAGCTTTCTGTCAGAGCACTGCACATTTGTCGTAGAAATGTAATTTGCTAGAAAAATTTTATGGCTGTAACAGAGCTTTGAGCAAAAGCTAGCACACAATTTTGTTTATTGTGAGTTTCACTTGGTTGCTCTCACTGACAAGGTTCATTTTTTGACAGTTCCACTGACAACTGTGAGATTTTTTCCAAGCACATTAAGTTTTCCAAGCAATAAAGTTAAACATGCACACAAAAGGACAGTCCGTCAAGCTGTCCATAAGGCAGCTTTCTTTTAAAGGGACACTAAAGGCGTTAAGCTAAAGTGATTGATTAATACTCAAGAACATCTAAGGTGTCAATATTATCAAGAACAAAGCTTTAGTAATCGAGAGATTGAGGTAAATGCAGATCACGATCTGAGACTCCACAAGGACATTCAAGTACTGGCCCGATGACCTAGTGACTCCTCCTCATAATTCTGTCCCTAGTACTCAATCACTCAGAATAAAAAGATATTGCATTACAAGATGGAAGAAAATGCTACTTCTCTACTTCTATTCAATTCTTAGAAAAAATAGCCAGTAAGTTCTCAAGGCAGATACAGATGAAAAAAATTTTGAAACTAGCACAAGTTTAGAGATAAGTGCCATCAAACTTGTAGTAAAATGCACTGTTGTTCCACTCAGTTTTTTTAACAAATTGCCTCTTTATGCATTTCTGGAGAAAAATTTCTGAAATACCAATGCACTCTTTGCAACGCACATAGCAATGCACACTTTCGAACGCATACCTAAAAATTGGTGTCAACCTCAAAGTTTGTTGAATGTGAATATGCCTTGCGAGCTCACCGGCTGCAATTTCTTACTGCAGTATGTGTCGTAAGATAATTAGTTCAATTTGAAAACTAAAACTTTGTTAACTGGTTGAGAGGTTTAGTTTTCGCTCGACTCTGCGCCACCCGCACTTTTGCGTTTCAGTAGTTTCATTATCGTGTAGTGCTGTGCTGCTTTTGTTTGCAGGCTCACAAAACTTACACAGACTGCTAATAGCAGAGAACAAGACCCATTGCGACAAGCACCAAAAATAATGTTTATGATTCGGCATGCGCTTTCCCTTTCTCTTTCGCATTGTTGGCTCTGTCTTGGCTCGGTTTCTAGCCGTGCTTTTGTGTTCTGCACAAGAAACTGTAGCGCTGGCAGGGGCTGTTTTACTCACCGACGGCAGAATAGGGCGGTGATGGCGTCTTCAATGTCACGACTCCCCAGTTGCGGGTGGGCGATTTGAATTTCACTAGAGGCATGCGGACCCTTTCAACAAAATTTTCTCTTAATCAAAGTCCTTTATTTGCATGAAACAAGTGCTTCGAGGTTTCTGGAATGGTATTCTAATAGTCCACGGTGGTTCCACAATTACCTTTAGCGTCTATTCAAAGCGAATAGCTTTCTTTGCCTCTTTTGCACGTTTTCGTGGTTGGTCGGACTCTACAAGGAAAATGTTCGTTTGTCCGTTTGTTCATTTGCTCGCGCACTCTGGTGACACTGACAATCATCACCGATGCTTTCTGCACAATTTTTCTTTTTTTCTCACCCACTCATGTTGCTGGAAAATGCAGTAAAGTTAATTAAATTGAATGAAAAATTTCCGGACAATTTCAAGTTTTCTGTGTTTTCCAGGCTGCTAGACATGCTGCATAACGTACCGAGTCCACTCAACAGGCTCCTGCGGCAACCCTTCCAGAAGCAGGGGCTCAAGGGCTTTGAACACTTGCTTGTCACCTGCATCTGAGAACAGCATGGAGGGAAAGACCAGCGTGAATGCCTCAGCCCATAAAAATGAACATACAAACAAAAAAATGCAATCAGTGACTAACTCAAAGTGTCATCATACTAGGCCAGGATTAAAGAACTTTACCTAGGCTTTATATTCTTTGGAACTTACCAACATTTGCAGTGCCATTAAATTTGCACATATATATATGTGTGAAGAAGGGTAAAAAGAAGGACACCGACCACTCAGTCTTCTCCTCATATTCTTCCGTAGTCGGTGTCCTTCTTTTTACACTTCTTCATGATGCCTCTCGACCAGACGGGCTTCCGTCAAAACCTCAACTTCATATATATGTGTGTTTTAAAACAAGTTATACAGATTTCTTTAGAATTGCCTGTGGCAGATAGCAAAAATGCGAATCACTGAGCTGGATTGCTCGAAGAGGCAGACATTACTTGCATAAAGATCAAAATGCTTAATTGACCAATTAGCAAAAATTCAGAAATTAAATTTAGCTAATTATCCTTACAACAAATATTGCAATTAAAGATTACAGCTGGTGAGCTCGCAAGGCATATTCACGTGGAACAAACTCTGAGGTTGACACCAGTTTTGAGGCATGCGTTCGAAAGTGTACGTTGCTATGTGCGTTGCAAAGAGTGCATTGGTATTCCCGAAATTTTTGTCTAGAAATGCATAAAAGCCACTTTGTGAAAAAACTGAGTGGAACAACAGTGCATTTTACAACAATTTTGATGGAACTTATCTCTAAAGTGGTGCTAGTTTCAAAATTTGTTTTGAGTGTATGTGCCTTGGGAACTTGCTGGCTTCAATTCATAACTACAAAATGTGCCCTATAGCAATTAATTAGAAAGATGAATAGTAAAATTTTGCTAATAAACTGTGCATTTTAATTTCTTGTGCAAGTAATGTCTGCCTCTTTGAGCAATCCAGCTCGATGATCAGAAATATGCTATCAATCACCGTGCGATTTTTAACGGTTTCGTATAACTCATTTTATATACATCATAAGGAGCCAACAAACAATGACACCAAGGACAACATAGGGGAAATTACTTGTACTTACTAATTGAATTAAAGAAATGATAAATTAATGGAAATAAAAATGGATGAAAAAACAACGCAGGTGGGGAACGAACCCACGTCTTCGCATTAGGCGTGCGATGCTCTTACCATTGAGCTACCGCGGAGCCGTTCTCCCATCCACTTTCTGGGGTATTTATGTTTTTACAACTAGAATTAACCCTGGGAGTGTCAGCCAGCGCCCCCACTCACTGAGGGGGTATTGGTGAGTTGCTAGTTGGTTAGCCATTGTTGTTTTAAAGGCAGTGCACTTATTGACCTGTGGAAAAATACTGGTTGAGAGATTTAGAATTCATCCAAGTCTCAACAAGTGCGCTGCCTTTAGAACAATAGTATATACTACTGAGGCAATCCTGGCAAAGCAGCAGGGCTGATAATTGTGTAATTCTCTCCTTAACAGTCGATAAATAGTATCTAAGCAGACGATACAGAAACATGGTCATGAGTAGATGTTACGCCAAATTACAGTCCATAGCCTCTGAAGATCTACAGCCCATCGTGGGTGTCAGCTAACCTCGGAGGTTTTGCCGAGGTGCCGTGCTGTTTCTTAATGTTTCAGGTTATCCGTCATTTTAAACAAGCAGTAATAACTACTTTTTTTTTTCAGTTTCAGTACCAAAAATTTGATTTTTTGCAAGTTTTTTGCAATGCAGTGACTTAAATTTCAAACAAAATTTTGCACACAGGCAGCTCTATATCTATGCTATCTAGAACTAGGATTATTACATGGGCCAAAATTTCTTTGCCAGTCAGCTTTTAATACAAGCTTAAACCAGACAAAGAGCAATGGTTGCACAAATGGTTCCTGCAGCTTTTCTGCATAGTCATAGTGACCCGCGCAGAAGAACCAGCACAAAAGCTACACGAACCGAGATATAGGACAGAAGATGTGGGGGGAAAATGCGACCATGTACCCTGCCTGGAATACTTTGCATGTGCATCCTATCAGCAGCACAATCAGCAGGGTTGTGGTGTGCTCACTGTTTGCTTACGCAATGGCTAAGAACAATAACAAAAAGCATAGTGTGGGTACAAGGACCAAATGATCTACAAACACAGAACTCGCAACAGGAAATGTTCACAAGACCGAAACGAAAAAAATGGTTACTCATGCATGGTGCTGGTAAATAGAATGACGAGCACAACTGCTGTGCTGGCTAGTATGTAATTACTGATGCCAGAGAATGTGAATTATGCAGTTTTCTGTGTCATTCACTTTATAATTTTTTTTTTCAATCTTAAGTTCACTTCTTTTCATTTATTTAATTTCAGGGCCCGAAGACATTACAGAAAGAAGTGGGCCTTAAAAAACATACACATTAGTTGACATGGTTACAAAATTAGAATAAATTAAAATTCAAGGGATTTTGCAAATGGCATGGTTTCAGTGTACAGTAAATTGTTTGCTGCTGTGCTAAAGCAGAACATGCACAGCATGCGACATCTTCGTAAAATTGTGACAAACATTTTGTCAATGTCTTTACACATAGTTAAGCCAAGTGACAAGAACTTTGTGGAATTGTGCAATGACCGTCTTGGCAACTGAACGCCATTTTGACTAAGCAGTAGCACCCCATATTTGTTTTCTTTCAGACATATTGCAGTGCCCTAAAGGAATATTGTTCTAAGGAGGTTATAAAGGAAAAGCGGAAGACGGAGAGTATAATGGAGAAATTGTAATACTCCAGAAGTGGGCACGTACAGCCCCGTCAACACAAGCAAAAGCAAAAAGTACAAAAGATACATTGGTTATGCAGAATCATTTTCCATGCAATCAAGAAATTGAAGACTATGTAATTGCAAGTTCTCAGTACTAAAGAAAGCAATCAAAACGCTATACATCACAAATGAACTGAAAAAATCTTACATGGTACTCTACAATGGTTCTACAGAATTACTTCGATGCAAGGTGTTAGAAGTAACAAACAATAAATTTTAAAAAATTTAACACTAACGTTATGATTGTAAAATGAAAGCACGTAGATCGCACATATCAACAAATTATTCAAAGGACCATTCTAATACACTATGGCACGAGGCAATTCCAATAAACTCAAAAACGTTTTTCGTCCCAACACACACACTGCAAGCCTCAGTGGTTGTGAAGATGATGAGATGCATGAGACAAATGAGCATCTACCAGTGCAAGAACGCGGAGGCTGTCAAATGTTTTGCGTATGAGGCAAAGAAGCGCACAATCCCACATGACCGTAGGTATGCAAACGAGAACACCAACCCAATATCAGTCACACCTAAGCGCTGTTTGCAGTCAATGAAGATGGAGTGCGCCTTGTGGCTTTTCATAGTTTTGAGGGGTTAGGTAAGAGATGCCTCAGCATTGGTAAATTCTTCAAGAGTGACAACAATATGGTGAAGTTTCACTAATGGAAATTGGAACCCTAAAGGTAATGCAAAATCAAATAATTTCTTGCATGCTTGTACACACGTGAAAGATATTTGTGCACAATGTCCAATGGCCACAAGACAGTTTCTGACTGGAACGACTTCAAATTGGATAAAAGTTTATGACTGCAAGCAGTCAACTACATTTAACCAGAGAAATTTTCATGGCCAATCAGGTTGAGGTGTGTCCCTCAACAGCAGTGTCTCACAGGGGTGGACAATGGAAGCATGCCGGGTGAATAAACAGTACATCCCAACAAACGTGATTAGATAATAAGCGTCAGCTCAGTGCAGCAAAACTGCCGTCTGAAAACAATGTCCATGTGAGTAAACCATCACACACATTCTTGCAGACTGTGGTCATGATAACTTTATCACAAGGATATATGTTGACCATGTGCTCTGATCCGGTATGAAGTGGCTGCCAGGGTGAGCCTCAACTTCATTTGTTTGTTTATTTATACTGTCAGCCCAAAAAAGGGCCTTTACCGGAGTGGAAAAAGAATACAAAAAAAAGATACAAAAGCTTGCTACATGTTGAACAAAAAAACCACAATGCAGTAGCAATGGCAGTAGCATCTATAAAAAGTGACACTTGGTGAATAAAGACAAAATACACTTGTTTTATGCGCATCAGAAACAAATACATGCTAAGACGCATTCATATCAGAGAAGATAAGAGTCTCTAAACCAGCAGTAAAAGCACTGACGGAGGAAAATATGACAACTGATTATTCATTTCATTCTTTAATCGCCCTTGGAAAAAGCTATATTTCAACGTATCATTCCGTGTAACTTTGGACTGCATGAATAAACTGTGCCTGTGTCTGAAGCATTGAGCTGGTGAAATTACACGGAAATCAGATAAATTTATTTTAATATAGTTATGAACTTTCAGAAATAAAAAATTTTAATGGTCAAACTTAGTCCTTAATTCTAAAGCGGGAAGGTTTGCACAACTGCAGAGTTCAGTAGGAGAGTGCAGGCACTGATACTTATTAGATATGAATCTGGAAGCAGTCATTGAACTCTGTCCAATTTATGAGGATTAGTAGTATATACTATCTTATCATATTCAAGAATTTGTTGTCGCAGTATCTTATACACCAGGCTTTTTACTCCAGGAGTTGCACTATAGAATCTTTGCCTGAGGCCCCACAGAACCTTGCCTGCAAAGTGTGAGATAAAGCCTGTTTTTGACAGCCTGTTTGATCGCCGCATATGAGAGACCTCGTAACTATATGCCAACATTGCTCTGCTGGCCTGTAATTTCCTTGGAACAGCAAATACATTTGCTTTCACTGTATTTGATGCATGAGCTCAACAGTGTGGTTTGCTTGAATGCATATGAGCATTGTTAATAAGTTTTTACACTCACTCACAACTTGCTGTGGCAATGAAGGGAAAGCTACCATAGCAAACCACTCACACATTACATCACTCCTGCAAGTAGTCCCAAAGTCCCATTCATGTTCATTTAGGCTGGGGAACAGGAAACATAAACATTCTATTTACTACAGCATTTATACAATGGCTTTCATTATAGAAACTCCGGATAATTAGATTTTTCATTTAATTTGATCCCCACCAAGGATCGCAGCTGGAGCCCATACATGTCTATGGGCCAAAACTTTTGTTATTTTGATTCTGAAACTGGCCCTCACCGAACTTGATTGGTCAGCACTACTTGGGCATGATACCCAAATAGTGACCCCAATCGTGAACCCCGTGGCTGCAACATCAGTCTTGGCAGCGCCAGGAGACAGTGAATGTGTCGAATACACATTGCCTGCCACCAAGATTGCCTATTTTTGGCCTCCCCTAGGAACATTTTCAATCACAAACTGCAACTCACAGTGAATTATTACCCATACTTACCTGTTTCTAATGCACACAATTTTCAAGAGGAAACTGGCAATAAAATTTCCCACATTGTGCAATCACATACAAGACCATGTTTTTGGCATTGGAAACAGTCTCCTGTCAGAGCCAGCGCCATCTCCTCGATCACAAGACGGTGACAGAACAAGTTTTCGCATAGGCAGTCAACAACGTCAAGCTGCTTTCAGTATGATTACAAACGCTCATTCAAAAGTTAAATGTTATTTTGCATGCTAAGCTAACGGCAACAAAGTCACGCTCCCACGCATGGCAAACGAACAGTGCGGTTAATCTAGGCATTAAATAACCTATCATCGCCCACACCATGAAGTGCTTGAAAGCGATGACGACTGACATTGCATGTAAATAAATTTCCATGCTGTGAAGGTGAACTTTGCTGGTTTTACATCTTTCTGATTGCTGTAATTGCAGGCATGATACATTTCTCATGTTAAGAAATCAGGTGCGTCGTCCCCCTTAAATCTTTTTGTTAAGAAGCTGAAATGTCATTTTATGTTACGTTTCTCCTTCGGACCCATAAAAACTGAAAAGAAGTGAAAAGAATCCAAACTGCGTTTCACCAGCCCACTTGTTGCCGACGACTGGCTGATGTCACCTTATGTGCTACTAATACCATTCTAATAGTTGTAACGCTTACTGTTGGCATACCCCAGCTCCACAGGTCACAGGTTCCTGTCATTAATTCCACTAATTAAAACCTGTTTAATAGGAATGTGAGGTACTAACGCCCACAGCAAAAGCTTCTGTCTGTGGCATCGCAGTGAGGTCGGAGTCATGGAATGTGCCTTCTGAATTAGCGGATGCTTTGTATTACACGAAACAATACGCTCAATGTTATCCTGCAGAAAACACATGTTATTCACTGTTTTGCTATCTGCTGCATTGTAATATGCTCTACAGTTCCTGCTTTTTTTAATCAGACACATCAGGAGCCCTCCCCCCCAACATCCTGTTTTTTCATTAACACACATCCCTTTCTTCTTTTTGTCTTTACTGTGTGCTCACAACATAATAGGTTTGCCGAAGCAAGTAATGTTCAAGCCTTTCTTTTGCCAATAAAACTGTAAAGAAGTTTTTTATTTCCGTTTTTTTTTTTATAGAAATGAACTGAATGAATGAATTCAGGGGTTTTAGGTGCCAAAACCAAGATTTGATTATGAGGCACGCCATAGTGGGGTACTCCGGTTTAATTTTGACCACCAGGGGATCTTTAACGTGCCCCCAATGCACGGGACACGGATGTTTTCGGACACAAGTGTTCTTGCGACCATCGAAATGCGACTGGCAGCTGGCATTTGATCCCACAACCTTGTGCTTAGCAACGCAACACCATAGCTGCTAAGCCACCGCGGCAGGTTGAAATGAACTGGTTAAAAAAGGACTATTTTTAATATATGAATTGGTTAGTTGCTTTTGCGTACCTCTTTCTAGAGAGCGGTTTTAAAGATTTTAACAGCGAAGCTGTTTAAGCCAGCTGTAATTTGTGGTGCGTATCAAGAAACTACCAAGAAAGAAAATAAAATAAACTTTCATGCCGAGGTGGGATTCGAACCCGCGTACCCCCGGTGTCAAAGCGAACGTCGTAACCACTAGGCTATACAGCCACGCTTGCAGAAGATGCATTTATGCGAACCATATATTGCGTTCGAGCCTCGTCGTCTTCGTCCACAGCTGACGCGTTCATACGCCCGTGCTCTACGAGGTGAAGAGGGTTTGCGCACTATGAGAGCGAGAGAGAGAGAGACGCATTCACGGAGCGGGTCTCCTGGAACGCAGTATCGGTGTTGCAAGCTGCGCTATGCAATGCGCAGCGACGGCTCTAAATCCGAGACGCGCGAAAAGAAATTATCATCATCATGATTAAGAAGATGAAAAGTTCGCGCACACTTCCGGAAAATGCTGGGCTATGGTCGCCCAGCTTCCCTGTTTCAAGCGTTGCGCGGCCGAGTGCAAGGTTATTTTTTTTATCTCTTTTCTTTTCTTTTGGTTGCTTTGGTCTGTGAGCAACCACACTATTTTTCTTTAACCTATTTGTATGTGTTGGTGGATTATTGTTATGTATGACCACTGTTTGCTTTGTCAAATGCGCAATATGTGCAAAGGACATTTTCTTTTTTCTTTGCACTTTTCCATTGAGTTAGTTACTATATTGGCAATAACTTATGCAGATTTTTACTGTGTTTACAGAAGTTTGGCTGTTACTTGCTGTCTGGGGGGTAGGGGCCCGTCAAGCTATTTGCAGGCTTTTTTTCCTGCCTCCTCCAAATGTACACGTAAAAATTCAATAACTGGGTAAATAAATAAATAAATAAATAAATAAATAAATATACTGCACAGTGGGTTATGAGGGACACTGCAGTTTCCCTCATAACCCAGTGGCAGTGGAAAGTTAAAAAAAGCCAGTGAGCCATCGCGGCAGGTTAAGCTGAATCGGACAACTTTCACTGAAATAGCTCTCCAAACGACCTCCCCACAGTTGTCATACACTGTTTTCTAGAGAAGTGTAATTGACTTCCCGGCCTCAAGCAATCAGAGGACACGAGCTGCAAATGCACACCTGCAAAAAACAACTGCGCTCAATGCATAGGCCGGCACTGTACAGCAGCTGTTTCGAGATGCCCTTTTGTCTCATTTTGTGTTCAGGCAGACAAACAGGATGAGAAAAGAGCAATTCGAGAAAAACAGGAAATAACATCGGCACCACAATAACAAGTGGGTGTCCTAGAATGCAATCATGAACCAAGAAAAAAAAGAATGGAAGGGAGTTATGAACTACAGAAGTTCAAGCCAGAGACCCAAAACTACAAAAAAAAAAAAAGTTCTATTCCCTTGCAAACAAGACCTCTTGAGCTGCAGCTTTCTGTTGACTTCTTCACAGAAAGTCTATTGAATATCAAAAATCTGGTTTCTTCACATGGTTGTGACTAACAAAAAAAATGTTGTTAATCTTAACCTAGTCACTGCTACATACGCCTTCCAGACAGACACATGTAAATTTAATCTGAATTAAGTGAGTCATCTCAATGACATTATTTAAGGTAATTACATATGAAAACTGTGATGAAATGATATTATCGAGAATCTCTGGTTATCCTACGAGTACTTGTGCATAACAGCTATGTCAATGAGTTTGTTTATCCTTGTTAGAGTCGCAACACTCCTTTGCATAAGACGACCTTCAGCTGCATAAAAATGCTGAGAGTCCCTGGTATACTTTGTCCCCTACACCTCACTTGCTCTTACCTGACCTCAACAGAATGCTCAAGACAGAGGTACAAAGAAAGATGGAGACTTAACGGTTTTAACAGTGGTCGACATTCCTTGTACGGTCACTGTTAATCACTGTTTTGTTTGGATGCCACAGAGAGCTGCACACAAGTGTTCTTTCACTAACTGGGTGGCTGCCTTGCTAACATGCGTCACATTGTGCATGTGGCAGTCAGTTGAATGTCACCTCCTGCATCTTTTCCGCCTAAATCACTGTTATTCGATTAAATGGACACTCAAGAGAAATGCTAATCAAACTAAATCGTTTGTTTGCACTTTTGAGAAAGCAAATGGGTCATTTTAATGAAAACTAGAAGTTTGGCATGCCAATAAAGAAGCACAAGAGTAAAACATGGTTCATGATGCCACAATCAGATTCCAAAAGCAGTTCCATTGCAGCAATAAGCTTTGCCTGATTACCGGTTGATTAATAAAGTAGAAATTTAACTGAATTAAAAAAAGTTGGAAAAATTCAACTTGAAAACTGAGCCTTTTCTTTTTCTACCAGGAAAAATTGTAGTACAAATTTGAGATGAGACTATTGAATACAGGGTGCAAGAGTCACTGAATCACTGAATGATATCACTGAATGATTTTGGTGCAACAAAAATCTTCCAGTTATGTTAGAGGTACTACACAAAAAAAAAAAAGAATTTTATGAATAACACACACAAATAGCTTGCACATGGTAAAGAGAGCATGGCGTACCCAGAGAAGAGTGTTAGTGACACTGCACATACACCAAGCCGAGCTCTTTTGTCTGCCAGGCAGACAGCGCCTACTAACTCTCGCACCACAGTTTCTAATGTTCCAGGTTGAGCACAGTAAAATACACTGTGTCCCTCATAGTGAACAACTGCTGCAGCTTGCCGCAAACAATTGCAACAAAAACAGGTTTCTGCATGTGACCAGCCTGTCCTGTATGAAGGTACCTTGGTCTGGACCTGGCCATAAGCCGCAGACAAAGGGAGGGCTGAGTGGTACGAAGAGCCTGTGCCTTAGTTTGGGTTGGGTAAGGGCACTGAGGTTGGCCTGAGCCCATGGAGAGCTGTTAACGCACACTGGTTAAGCAAACCATGTCCACGGAACTATTACATGGCAGTCTGCTGCCTACATGCCGTCTTGCATTGTCGTGGCTCAATTTTTATTATTCTTGCTCGGTAAAAAACACAGAGGATTCACAGGACCAAAAATGAGTAACCTACCAGCGCAGCCTGATTTAGCATGCGACTTAAACGTCCCTCTAACACTGCGTATGAACTTTACCCGAGACTACTTAGCCTCAAAGGACATCTGACCTGTAGTGGTAGCTCAGTAGTAATGGTTTTGCTGCTGAGCAAGAGGTATAGGCGGGTCTGATTATCAGCTGCATTCTGACACAAGTGAAATGCAAGAATGGTCTTGCACTTAAAATTTAGGGGCACGTTAATGAACCACTGGTAATTCAAAATTTATCTGAAGCCTTCCGCTATGGCATAGCTCAGAGCCAAGTGCAGCTTTAGGATATTAGATTCCATCAGTCAGAAAACCCTGGACAGTTCAAGTGATCGATGTTCCTTGTCAAGCATGCATCAAATTAGAGTTGTGCAGCCAAATGATGCGCATGAGTAGTATGTTGGCTGTACACTTTCTCAGAGTTATAAATTCAAGTTTACACTCTCTTTCAGAATCTTTAACCACAGCAGCAAGAAAGTTCCTTTCAGTTAATTTTTTTATGATACTCACACGAAATTAACACAAAATGTTTGCATCCCAACAAGACTGGCTGACTAAGGTCTCATATGAGCAATTTGAAAATGTAAAGGCAGGTCGGAACAAAATGTAAACAGGACAATAAGGACCAGCATATTATCTTTCATGCATAACAAACTGTGGTGTTGAAATTTTTGGAAAATGGCTGCTTTGCTCGAGCCAGTCCCAAACGCAGCTTCTGTGAATCAATATGACACCGTTACACACAAAAAAAAGAAAATGCGGTAACGCTAATATATGGCATAGTTTGTTCTTTCATGATTTCATTTCACTTCAGCTTGCCTAACATTAAAATCACCTTAATCTATGATTCTAGCCAAAAAATTTTAAATCCAACGAGAATAAGACAAGAAGTTCAAGTGTATTTAAGCATCATTTAACGAAAAAAATTATTTTCATTTAGGTGAATTACACTGTGGCCGAGTCCATCGTAAACTTATGACTGGTGGTCTTCAATGAAGCAAGGGCATCTAAAGCATTGGTGAAGCTTGCACATGTCTATGATGCTGAATTGGCTTTAAAGAGATGTCACGACACCATCCAGGACCAAAGAAAGAGATGGGAATGGTGTCAGGTCCAGGAACTCAAGCCTATCACTACATTTTTCTTTGCTCATACATTTGGTGCCTTTTCTGTATGGTGCATCAATTACATAAAGAGCAGTTAGTGAACTCACACAGTGTTATTCGCTAACTACTTGAAAGATGATGCAACATTCACTTACATTTATCGAAGTCACTATTATGGCATATTAATTTCATGAATGAAAATGTGTCGACTTGAGAACGCTGGTCATTACGAGCCGCAGGAAATAAACACCTGCACTGTGTCCTTGTGTACCTGTATGGTGTTTGTCACCTAGCTTGCCTACACAACACAAGCCAGCAAGGAAGGAAGGTTACTCATGCAAATAGAATTGAGACTGTCTTGGCCCAGATCTATCAATTGAAGGTTGAGTAAGAGAATGTTCCCGAAAGTGGGAAAAGTATGCTAGGAGTTTGGCCCTTCGCAGGCATGCTGTTCACAGATAACTAGGACCTGCAGAGTTAACGACACACACACACAGGTGTTCCTTATATGGCAGAAAATGGTTTGCGAATGATTCTTAGCACGGTTCCATTTACTGTCTTGCTACGAGAGATGGTCGGCGGGGCAAGCTGCGACCCAAACTCTGCATTTCCGCATGCCGAGCTGGTCGGCCTATCACCGCGACGTTGTAACGGAGACAAGAATCAGAGGACGGTCGTACGCGTCGCGGTGGCTTACGGAACAGCTGATATCAGCCTATATCACTCGTTTTATCGCTCCAGTTTAGCGGACATGCGTGTTCCAGCTGCCACCGGCTGACCATATGAGTCCGCGAACCGTTATGAAACCGGTTTCCGTCTTGGGGCAACCGCGGCCCGCGGTGCCGAGCTTTGATACAAGAGCACGTCCGCGCTCGCGGAACTTGTGGATGCTTACACGTGACGATCGGTTTGCAGTTCATTCTGGGCACGGCCATGCATCCCAGGGCAGGGTCACAGCGTTGGAAGAGCGCTTTCTGCTAGCCGCGGATCCAGCGGACACTGCATCTTCGAGGAGGCGGTGACGGAACGCCGTCGCGCCACCGACAGCGAGTTGCGATCGCGTGTCGTCGATGGCCCGCGCTGCTAGTTGCCGGCTTTCGTCCGGCTGCTTATGCATCCGATTTCGGGGGTCCCGCCGGTACGCGTTACACCACCTCCTTAACTAACGCAGAAGCGTCATTACGCGTTACATTACACCACAGCAGAGGCTTCCACTTTCGATGCACGATCAGCCGCTCTGGTAACGGCTAACGGCCTGCGTTGGCTCTCGCCGGCTATTTGGATTCCGAAATCCAAAACTAAATCAATTATGAAGCCAAGACAGGACAAATTCGCCGAAACTGTTTCGTTTTGTGAGGGAGGAGGCAAATGAGAGACGCAAAGAGGCTGTGCAAAAAATAGCGTCGAGGGGTAGCACAAACTAGGAGCTACAAACACTACAGGCATAGCGAAAGAAATTCACATCAGACCAGTGATCAGACATAGCAGTGAGTTGCATTGTGCGCACGTACCGGCAGCACCCAATACTGTGGGCTGGGTAGGCACACCCTCCAAGCAAGAGGAGTAGTGAAGTGCAACATCTCGCGTTGTGGCGGTGTCTTTTGCGTCTACGCGACTAGATCAAATAACCACTCAAGGAAGTCACACCAGACGCTACGAGAAAACTGTGGAAAGGTGCCGAACGAGCGGCTCGTTGCGCTCTGTGGTTTATTTTAGCTGCTAGTTCGTCCTTCTTCAGCCCAGTGTGTGTGCAAAGAAACTTCACAGTCGCGAACTACTGAGCGGCATAAACCCCCTTTGTTGCTCAAGTAGTATGCAAGCGCTCTGTAGACGCATCATGTGACGCGTGCGTCTGCTACCGCCCGTACCATAGCCTCCCAAAGCCATAGCGTCCTATGCCCGTACGCTATCAGCGCCGCTACGGCCGCAGGAAACGGGCGTTCCGCTTTCTGCCGAGCCACGCAAGCGCCTTCTCAAACGGCCGCGCTCTTGCCCCTTTTTCCTTCGCCCGCCTACCTTCTCTCCCATTTCAGGAATGGCTGCGGTGGCCGTGTAGGAATTCGAATTACTGTATTACTCGTGAAATCCATCAATCCATCGTCAGGCTGCCACTTAACTGAAGGCGCGGTATACTTGAGGTGAGCTTTACAACCGTCCCGACAATGTTGCTTCTTGTTTGTTTGTTGCGGCTGTCGCGGTGCCGGTCACATATGCGCGCTTGCTGCTCTGGCTTTCCCATGCTGCTGGCTGCGCCAACTACCGTGTGTCCTCGATGACACCAAAAAGAGCCGAACCTTCGATATGCTCTGCAGCGTGTTCCGTGACCACGGCTTGACCTTGTGTTGCACGCTTATGAACGGCGAGGTTACTAATGCGTGGTCTGCGTAGTTGTTAGCTTCCAAGGTCGCGGTTGGCCTTTTGTTGCGCAAGGACGCGCTTAACGACGCGCTGCGTCGTCGTTAAGGCGGACGCCATGTTGGACGTGTGCGCAGTGTTTTTCCTAGAGCCCACACAGTTGTGAAACCAAGAGAGACGCCTAGGAGTACGCCTTGTCCCAAAGTGGTTGCGTTACGTTTGCCAAGTTGGGTGTCGGTGCAGTCCAACGTCGCGGGCTGGTTTGGACACGGTCGGCTAACGTCACGCAGAAGGCGGATACGATGGATAAGCCTACGGCCAGTGGTGTATTATCAGTGACGCGGTTGTAGAATGAAATTCTCCGATAGTCATTCACTGCTTCTTTCGGCGTCCCGACTGTCGCACATCGAGGCTGTTGATGTTTTCAATGGTAAGCAAGTTTTAAGGGTTTCACGGGGCTGCTTTCTGGCGGCCATTCCGCGCCTGTATTCCGCTAGTTTTGTACTACTGGTGCGCAGTGCATCATTTTCCTTTAAAAAATAAAACATCTGTAGCGCATGTTTTTAATAGTTTAGGTCTACAGGCAAGCATTAGCGGGTTGATTTCCATGCGTTCAGCGTGTATGTGTTCTGACCTCTTTTTGGACGTTGCTGTAGGTGTTACAATTTTCTGTAGTCGGAATACACTCGCTAGCATACAGACCGACAACAACATACAGACCGAAGGCTGAATCCGAAGCTGCTGGGCGCGTTTTCCTGTGTAGTTATCGACAGTAGTGACACCGCGAGTCGACCTTTCTCGGCGATTCAAAATGTCGAAGCAGCCCCGTGAGTAGCGGTGGAATACTCTCTTAAGTGGGCGTTCCCACAAGCTGCTCAAGCAAGAAATTTTTGACGATTGTTTAGGCTACGGCCTCGTTTCATTATTTTGTTAAAGACGGCCGAAGGGGCTGTCTGGCTTCGAAAACGGATGTTCCCGATGTGTTGTACGCGGGCGCTGCGAGTCTTTGCACTTCATAGCTAGCTGCTTTATTTTTGTTTTAATTTGTATTTACATGGTGCCGCTTGATCTATGCTGAAGTGAAAGTTCACAGGTGCCCGCGTGCCGCTTGGAACTTACCGAAGTGCGGAGTCAGTGGAATAAATAGGGCGCGGTGAATGAGGCGCTGACTGGAGCAGAACCCGTTTTGACAGGGCGGATACAGGATGTCTGTCGGTCGTTGATGCTCACTGCCTTTATCACGGAGCATGGTATAAGACCATGTCTCGGAGATTAGTTGTGGACTTCCGGTTGGAAATGCGGGCTCCCTCTATTCTGACAGCCGATAAGCAGCGTTGCCGCGTGTATTTAATTAGCACTCCATTTATTGTCAGGTTGCCTGTAAATAGCGGCGCCCTATTAGTACAAAAGTATGTTGCCAAATTTACGTATACATATTCGTACGCGAAGTTGCTCACCTTCCGAACTTGTTTCGACCTGACTGGTCTGTGACGTTTCATAATTGTGCTAAACCGGCAGTAAGGTATTTCCATGTCCATAGTTAAAAGAACAATTCGGTATGTCTGTGCATTTCATAGACTAAACAGACCACAAGCCAGTCATTAAAAATATTTCCTACAGAACTTGCTATTTCACTCATGACTGCCCCTGCATCATTTCCTTGTGTAGTGGTTGCTATTCTTTTTTTTTTTTTTTCTGCCATAAGGAAATAGCAGCTCTTGGCTCATAACGATGTTGGTAGGAAAGTCTGGAATAGACTTGTTCTTGCAGCGACGCTTATTTCCCGTAAGTTCCATATTTATTTGCCTGAGAAATGCATGGCTTCCTATGCCATGAGAGATAGTATGAAAAATGGGTTCTTTGCTTACCTACGCCTTAATGGTTGTGCCAGTGATAGTGCTTGTGATTCTAACCAGGAAATAGCACCAGGTTGTCAATGATCATTATTGGAGCATTCCGGCAAAAAAGTTCTGTCGTGCAGATGTGTACACATACGATAACATATCAGTGAGAGGCTGTAGACGCAGTGTGCCGCTTTCCTTTGATACCAGGCTTAGATAATCTGACATCTTGTTTGCAGGCATAGTTTGCTCTTGTCGGCATCTCAGTTGTAATCAGCTCTCCGTCATGGAGACTAGAGTGGAAGTTTCCTGCTAAAAGCATGTGTAGTGTCGGAGCTGCGGATGGCGTACAACTGCATCTGTTGAGTGTAAAATGTGAATCTCAAACTCTTGAATTTTATTAGGTTGCCTAACATTGTGGTTTTATGATCGTATAGGCAGCATCATGTTTGAGCAAAGAAAAGAGGGCAGGCTTTTATTTTTTAAACAAGTTATTAGAGGTGCCTTATTGAGATATATTAAGCAGTTACATTTCAAGCATTCATAGCTCTATTCCTCGTATGTTTCCGTATGCTTGCTGGGGGGTGTAAATGTGATGTTGAGTCATTGGCATGAGCCTGTCGTCATCTCTTCGCACTTCGAAATATGGTAAATCTTCATGGGCTGATTCTTATATGCATGAGTCATTTATGATGCTGCACAGGGCTTGCGACCTTCTATTAATTAGCTAAGCCTCCTGTAAGTTTTTCTTTTTTTTTTAAGCTGTACACATGCTCTGCTGCAACAGTGAAACGATGAATGTGTGGAGCAGGGGGAAGTAAATTTTTTTTCTTTGGTGAACTACTTGTGGCAAAAACCTGATAAGAAAAAGCAACAAAATGCAATCGGTTTGTGAAAGGAGATGGCCATTTTCATTTGCCTAAGTTTGAGCTATGCTGACTAATGAAAAAGCAGAGCCCTCTGTCTGGATGGTGAGCAGTCATCCCTAGCTGCTTTTACACGCATCCATCGGGATGCTTTTCCCTTGCAGAAGGAGCATAAGGCTACTGCTGGAAACTTGTAGAAATTCTAGAGCTTAGTTTACTTAAAAGAAAGTCTCCACTGTAAAGCTATTCTGCATTAATGCCTAGAGGTCACAACAAAGCCCATGTGGTGCTTTCTTTGTTATGCTTTCAATGACTTAGCACAGCATTGTCTTCAATGTGTTCTTTATGGCCAAGCTGAAAGAATGCAGGACTTTTAAGTTGATGTTGAAAAGTTGCCAATACGTCGCTACTGCCTTGGACATCATTTGAGGCAGTGAGGAGCCTATGTTGCAGCTTTAAATGCTGTTAGAGGACTATTGATGTGTTATTCTCTACTTTTAATTTTTGTGTAAAATGAAGGTCCTAGACTTTGAAGCCCTATAAGAAATACTGCATGGGAAGCACAAAACACGGGGACAGGTGGAGGGTATACCGCGTGCGCTAACTTCAACAAACGATTTATTTGAAACAGGGCGCAAGTATATATATATATATATATATATATATATACAAGTGACAATCAAGTGGCTTAGAAGCCATGCGCAAACTAGTGATCTTTTAAAACGGATAACTCTTTTTCTGACAGAGATATGGATTTGATGCTCACGGCACGGAGAACGGAGATTATCAGTTTTTGCAGATTAAACTATTAGTTAAAGCGTCTTTATTTCTTGTCAGAACAGCGCAACTCTGAAAGAACGAACGACACGGACACATGCTGCCTTGCTTTGCTAGCCAACCATCTCGACCATATATTATGGTCTCCGAGACCTTCGTTTAGGCAACGACCTGTCTGCCCTTCATAGTAGTTTAATGCGTAAGCACGCAGAAAGTGTAATGCCTTGTATCTGCACATAAATGTGTAATTTGCAAAAGTTATGACATTTAATCGTTATAATCGTGTAAATGTAGATTATTGGTAGCTTTTAAGTGATAAGGAACAATTTAAACAAAAAAAATTTTTTGAAAATATTCTTAGGGTTACATAGGGCTCCTTAGAAAATAGGTGGGGAAGCTTATAGTAGGGTGGGCCAACTTAAATTTGGGGGTCTTAAATTTGGGGGGGGGGGGGGGGGCTAATATAAATTTGGGGGTAGGCTAGCTTGAAATTTGGGGGTAGGCTTACGCATACCTAGACAATTCCAGTGAAGTTTCTGCATTCTTTTTGCCACAGGAGAGGGCGATTTGATATACCATGCTTTCTGTAAAGGCCACATATCTAGTTTTGTGCCGTTTGTTGCATCATTGCCTGATGGTACCAGATGGGTCGCTGATTTTGCAGTATGTCTTATCAACATGGCCCAATTTCTACCCTTAGAAGAAATACTGGCAAACCTCAGAGCAGCAACCTAAAATTACTTAAGATATGCTATGTTAGCTTTTCCACAAGCTAGTTTTGGTTTGGTTTCCCAGGAAGTGTGTCGTGACATCGTAAAGCAGGAGGTGGTCACTTGGGAGCTGAACATTGCGATGTTCAGGCACTCGCTTTGACTCGCCCGGTCGTCTGCTATGCTGCAACATCAGTCCGCACAAAGAAACGAAAAGTAGAAACATTTCATCTCACTATCCCGTTTAGAAACTTGTGAGAAAAGAAACATCATACTTCTTTATCAGATGTGGCCTATTGTATCTATATTTGCTAAACATTCTGGGCTAGCCCTTTGAGGCAGATAAGGGGATAAAGAAAAACTGACATTAAGTAGAATTCGGAGCAATTGACGGATTGCGCATTGACTGGCAGAGCCTTGATAAAAACCTTACCCTGCCTGATGCACATGATAGTGATGCACCTGGACATTCAAATCACTCACAAGTGCACTGGTGTTACATGAAGGACTTGTTCTTGGCAGCACCTACTTAGTGTTGTTTCCCGAGTTTTTATTTGACTACAGTGTTCCAGGGTGTTTTTCCGTCCCTTTGTCAGACACTTTGCTGTCAGACAAAAGAGCTAGAAATAGCCACCACGGCCATTTTGGGGGCAAACTCGATAGCAGTGTCGCAGTCTGCAAACAGCTGCCGTAGTTGTCAGTCGGGGAGGTTACGTGCGTTGCTTAAAAATAGAGTGAAAAAGAATTGTTGATACTCCTAAGGGGAAGCTCTTGAGTGCCACCCAAAACATCAATAGATGGCCAAACAACTGATGATAATGACGGTGGTGACTTCAATATCACTTTGTCCTTCATAGCAGCACATTCATCATCGACCAGGCATCAAATCTTGTGTGGGGAAAAGTTTTTCTCTGATGGCTTCTCCTGGGAAGCATGATAGTGATAAAGATGTTGAGTGCTGCAAGAGATGCTGGAAAGACTGGAGAAACTAACAGTAACAGTTGCTGCTGTAAAGCAAGTCTAATGCTTGTGAAAAATTCTTAGCTTTTGTGTGTGCGCACCTGTAAAGGCTGATTCACACTACGCCAACACGAGAACGATTTTGGTCTGCCGACTGATGATGCGAGCAGTTTACAGGACGGAAAATGCTGTTGCCACAGTCGGCAGACCAAAATCGGTGCCGTGTCGGCCTAGTGTGAATCAGCCTTAAGCATTAAAAGGCGTGGGAATAATGCTGAATTATGAACTTTTAATATATTGTATACAGAGATCAGGGTTATTCTTCCATTACCATTTTATTAGACTGGCTCCCATGTGCAGGGAAAATCTGCATACTAGCAGTAACAGCAGAAATGGCATCTCGGGGAACACACAATAGGGCCAACAGTTACTTGTGCAAGCCAGACGCGCGACTTCTTAATTACTGTTATTTCTTGATTTTTTTTAGCATTAGTTCATGCTAGTTAAATTTGTTGTCATTAAATTTCTTGAGATAACTCTGTATTGTTTGCTGAAGCAATATTGTTTTTGCAAATTCATAGATCATTCACAAAAGTAGTTGACGTCTACACAAAAAGTAGTTAATTTTTAGCATACGTAAAAGGCTGCTATGTTTGCAGGTCATGAAACATTTGTACTATAAGCAAATGACATGATAGTGTCACATGGCAGTGACACTCAAGAACACACTAGCAAAACTATGAATGACAAAACGAACTCTTTATTGGGCGAACCTGAGCCCAGAAAAACAGGCTACACTCAAAGCGCAATGGTAGCGGTGAACACAGTCGGTGATCGGCGAAAATCTGATCAGTGGGTCATCATGAGTCATCGAAGGTTCCAGAGTAATCGCTGGTGCCCACGTCTCTTCCAGAAAGTACTACATAATTCACTTTGCGCATACAATCAGATTACACAAGTTTCTGCGACGACAGCGGATAGAACCATCGATAGCATTCGAGAAACTTGCGATGCATGCAGGCGCACCCTGCGCTGAGCGATAACATTTGTTAACTCGTGAAAGGGCGGTCACCCGAATAAGATAAGCAAGTACACATGTCAATAAGGAATTGCTGTGCATGGGAAAAAGTACTTCATACAAGGTGTGTTCAAAAAGAAACGAAACTTTAAGTGCTGTCCCCTTCAAAGTAGTCCCCTCTACTGGCGATGCACTCTTCCAATCTTTTCTTCCATTTTTGGAAAGCCTCCTGGAGCGCACTTTCTGGAACGGTGCGCACGTCTCTCTCGTATTGTCCTGGATCTCCTCTAGGGTTTGGAAACAACGTCCTTTCAAGGTGGTTTTCAGCTTAGGGAATAGAAAAAAGTCTGCTGGGGCTAGGCCCAGAGAATATGGTGGATGGGGCACAACAGGAGTGTGGTGTTCGCTAAGTAGCTGCACACAAGGAGCGACGCGCGAGCTGGGGCATTGTCATGATGCAACATTCAAGCCTGATTTTCCCACAATTCAGGCCTCTTACTGCGCACAGAATCTTTGAAACATGCTAGGATTCCCTGGTAAACTTCTTTGTTTACCATCTGACAATGTGGCACAAATTCCTGATGGACAATGCCTTTGCAGTCAAACACAACCAACATCACCTTCATTTTTGACCTGACTCATACGTGTTTTTTTTTTTTTTTTTTGACGAGGGAAACCTTTGGCCACCCACTGCGATATGACTGCACTTTCGTTTCAACATCATAGCCATAAACCCATGTCTCATCGCCTGTTATGATGTTCTTAAGAAAGTTTTCATCGTCATTGGCAGCGGCGAGCAGTTCCTGGCTGATTTCAACACGGGTCTGCTTCTGTTCATCAGTCAACAAACACGGCACGAATTTTGCACTGACACGGCGCTTCCCAAGTTCGTCGCTCAAAATTTCGGGACATGATCCTACGCTGATACCCATTTTGTCAGTGACTTCTTGAACAGTCAAACGACGATTTCCACCAATCACAGTTCGAATTCTCTCTATGTGGTCATCATCTGTGGATGTTGAAGGTCGTCCAGGCTTGGGATCGTCACCGACCGACATTCTTCTGTCTTCAAAACGCTTGAACCAATCATAGCACTGCGTGCGACTCATACAGTCCTCCCCGTATGCTTGGTTAAGCAACTGAAATGTCTCTGTGAAAGTTTTTCCAAGTTTGTAGCAGAACTTCACACACACAACCGCTGTTCTTCCCAATTCCTTCGTTGTCACTTTGGCGCCAATCCAAAGAACAGCTTGGTCATGTGCTCACTTCAACGGCTGTAGCTCGCCAACTAACGGTCAGAGTGAAACGCGGCAAATGGCAGTTTTTTGTCTAAACCTGCCGCTACATGCGCTCAGTAGCCGCAGCACGCTCCCTCTGCCGGTTGGCGCTCTATTTCAAAAGTTCGGTTTCTTTTTGAACACGCCTCGTATTTCAAGATTCTGCAAAGGTGCGACAGTGGAAGAGTGCTTACTATTAGATAAATGCTCTACCCATCTCGGTGTGCATTAGTTTACATCAACAGATTGGGCTTTCATATCTGGTTTATGGCCCCGAAGTGAGGTCGGCAACTTATCAAAAAGATAAGGTAGTTAGGTTATTCTGGCAGCTCGCATGTCACAGTGTAATGCAACGCTTTCATGGGACATTTGGCTTACAGATGGTAATACTTTTTTTTTTCATTTAGTAATATAGTATAGATGTGCTTAGTTAACAAGAAAAAAATTTTGCCTACTAACTTCGTGGAATGCATAAAGCAAGGCACTGTGAGTGACCCACACACAAAATACGGCAAACAGGCACATTGAAAAAAATGTACTAGCATACAGTGCAATGTTCTGAGCATTCTACACTGTATTTTTCACATTTTAGATGCTTTCAGATGAAATGTCCAGAATCATTTTGTGAAAACTTGTGGTCTTGGCCAGACTGAGGTGGTCATACTGAGGTCACCGTTTTTGCAAGATTTGTGTCTTGAGAAATTTCTGCAGAAAAGCATGTCCAATTTGCTAGGTGCAGAGCTGCCAGGCATCAGTTTTATTTCTGGTGAACGGAAGAAGGAAAAAGTTTGCATAGAATGTCACACACTGAGCGCTTTGACCATAGGCTGCTTTCATTACTGAAAAGACAGTGAATAGAATGTTGCACACAGTCTTGACAGTAAGCTGCTTCTGTTATGGAAAAGTCAGCTTACTAGCATATTAAAAAAAAAAGAAAGAAAGCTGACTAGCTATACAACCTGTGAATACTTGAAATCTATCCGAAGGCTGGTGGTTCACTGGTGTTGGTATATGAATAAAAATATGTGATGCCGTGGATCCTTCTATGCTGCCATTTCACTTGACCATCCCCATGGCATCTCGCCCGACACACGTGTAATGGCGAGCTGTGTATGTGGAACGTCCAAAGAGCAGGGTTGCAGCAACCATTGTCTGTGGCTGTAGAGTTGGCAGGCTGCCCTCCCTTAGCGAAAACACCTAGTCTGCATCTGTTTACGGCTGGGAAAGATGAACCGTCTCGTGCTTGTTGACTGATAAGAGAGTTTGGCAGGCTCTGAACCAACTTGGCGTCTGTCACCAATATAACGGTTGTGTAAATTAGCGGGGCAGACTTCGTATGGGACATGGGGACTGAGCCACCAAGGAGGACAGGGTCTTTGCTTACGGTTGGTCTGGAAGTTTGGCAAATTTCAGCGTCATTGTCAGCCTCTTTTATGTCCCTGTGTTTACAACAAAGGCATTTCCCAGCGATCTCACGATTACTCCTTTCTTGTGTCAGCTGACGTTGGCAAATTTATTGTTATTGGAAGGTGCTGTATTATACTGGAAGGCAATGCACCACACTGGTAGATGGTGCAGAAGAATTATTATATGCAGGACTTTCAAAAAGCTCTATTACTGAAGTGCCTACTTGTTGGCAGGCAGTTGAAACATTTATTTTTATTTAAGAAACCACATATTATGATATCTTCTGCAATCCTCAACTAGTTTAGAAATCCAACCAGTTCAGACTGCTTGTTTACTGCAGAGGAGTCTTGATGAAAACGTTATGCAGAACCCACTCGCTGTGGGAATCGGATGTACAGGAAGCTTTCATGAGCCAGCAAGACGAAACGGCACATTACGACAAGAGACGCACTGCAGGTTTCAGCGATCAATGTGTCCCTCAGCCATTATGGTGTACCTTGTAGAGCAAGATAGCACCCAGAAGATATCCAGCGGCCAAAGTATTGTGTATATATATATATATATATATATATATCACAAGTATATCCTGCAGGGAAACTGCACAAACCCAGTGGCCCGAGTTATATATCACAAATATATTTGGGGCGAGGAAACGACGACGAATGCCAAACTTCGGGGAGGAGCCAATGAAAGCTCCGCTTTAAGAACTAACGACTTTGTTCGAGTGGGTCGGAAAGCGTCAACTCGCAGTGGAGCCTGTGTGTTCGCTCTTGATTCTTCATGAAATCTCCCACATGACAAAGCGTGCCGAGTACTTTCGAAGTGATGGTGAAGCCTCAACTTGTATGATAATTAGTTGCTTCAATCGTCATCTCTGTAATCACTCTCCTGTGGACGATGGCTACAATGAGGTGCGCCTACAAATGACCTGTGGGTAAAAATTGCGATGCAGTTAAAGGATGTAGGGTGAGAGGCAGATGGCTGAGTGACACTGGCAAAGAAACTGTTTCGGCACATGTATGCAACACAAGTTTCAACTAAGAACCTTCATTTCAGCAAAACCACTCAGATTGGTCCCTGAACGCCAAGCAATGTAACGCAAGGCATCCTTTATTGTGTTCTGTCAGTGCCTCTTGAGGCCGGAGTCCAAGAAGGAAAGTGTACTGCTTCAAAAGAGCTTGCGACTGGTGATGTGTTTTTAAAGCTGAAACCATCTCAATCCATGGTACTGTCATCCCTGTCGGTCATTTCCCAGTGGAATTTCAATTGAAGCGAGGCACAAAGCACTGAGTGGAGTGGGGAAGTATGCCCAGCTAAAGTTTTGTCAAGAATATTGGACACCATGGGGGAAATGTTCAAAGAGGAAGGTCATGTTATGCAACATGCCCCATTACATTTCACACAATGCTCAAACTTTGAATTTCTGATTCTGATATTTGTTTCATAGTTGCACCTGTGTATTTCTTTTGTGAACTTGAATTTTATTACTTTTGAATAGAAGAGCAATCAAAGTAGGCGACAACCTAATTTTATAATCTGAGAGACAGCTTCAGCTTCTGATGACATAATTTTTGACATATTTCTATAGGTGAGCTCAACCAAAGAAAAATTTTCTGGAAATGTTTAAGAAGCTTTAGCTCGGGGCCTCATATCTAAATACCTCGGAAAGGAGATATTGGTTTTCTTGGAAACCACTGCACTGAATTTCATGACATTCGTTACATTTAAAAAAAAAAAGGAACGTTATAATCGTGTGACTGTTGTAAACTAATTTTTTATTTAGGCCATCAATTTTTTAACAAATATTGTTGAAAATTAAAAAAAGATTAACTACCAAGTTTACAGCTCTAACTCAGGAATGAAAAACGATATCACATCTCTAAAACTGCATTTATTAATACATCTAAAGTGGACTAAATTCATATATTGCACATCCCTGTGAAATATATTACTAATTTGTTAGTTACTTTTGCAAAACTCCAGTGAACGTTGTAATGAATCCACGTAAGCTGTGAATTAATATACGAAATATGTCCCGTTTGGAAGATTTAACGGATGCAGTTTACAGAACTGCAATATCGTATCTGTTCTTGGCGGAGAGCTACGAATTTAACAATGTGCTTCTATTTTAACTTACCAATTTTCGGCAATATTTATGAAGACATTCAGGCCCTAAAGTCAAAATTCTGCTTCCTACAATCACTTTAATTTAACTTTCTGTCTCAAATGCAACAAATTTAATCAAAATCTGTCCAGAGGTTATCTCGGAAAAGCATTTCTTTGTTTTACCTGTATTGGCATTGGAGTTGGGCCTAAGCTAAAGATTCCTCTTAAGGATTGGCGATTTCCTTTTGAGCAACGAAATCGGCATCATATATTCTGCTGATTTTCTTTTGATTCGGGTAATTACGTATTTATTATGTTGTAGCGAGTGGTAGCAGGAAAGTCGAGGGTGAGAAAAATTGAAAGACAAGGAAAATCATTGCAGAATTCAATTCAAGAAATCAAACAAATAATTGCAAAGCCAGAAACCTTAAATATTCGAATATTTAAAAAATGTCAAAGAAACATTTGTCAATGACTCCATCTTTGCATCAAAATGGGCCCACACATCGAGTCATCTTGCCGATCGCTTCATTCTTTATTGTATGGCTCGGCAGTGGCGCACCGACGGGGGGGGGGGGGGGGGGGTTGTAGCCCCCCCCCCCCCCTGAGGCCGCCTTAACCCCCCCTTTTGTTTAAGCCCTTTTCTTTCCTTGCGCATTTGAGTACTGCAACTAAGATGTAAGACGTGCAATCGTCTGCACACTCGCAAAAAGCGCATTTTTTGACAATTTCCCGTGAAGAAATCGAAATTAGTGGTGTTTAGATGGTATTGGCAAACTGTCAACCCCCCCCCCCTGGCAAAAATCCTGGGTGCGCTACTGTGGCTCGGTATCAAGTCGGGCTTCTTCCTTGGCTCCATCAGGGACAGATTACAAGAGTGCATTGCATGTGTCAGAGACATGAACTTGGGGCTTGTTGTGCTTATCAGAGAAGAGACTTTGTGTCGAGAGAACTATCTCAATGTGATGATATTCTGTAACAGGCGGTGTGAGTGCAAAAACTGGAATATCCTGGGAGAAAAGAAATTGTTTCTTTTTTGAGCACCTGAATAAACTGGCTCCAATCCACGCTGTGAAGGTGGTTGGACAGCGAAGCTGTAAATGACACCCGCAACGCTTACCCATTGTGACGTCACTTAAATTCACACACGTGGCTCTACAAAGGGTGAAACTAGAGACAAGTGTAATGTATTTAACCACACCCTTTATTACTTCACAACTGTATATTCACGCTGCTGTTCTGGCGTCTTTACTTTCCGTGGTCTACCCATGGTAGCCTGGAATGAACCGACTGAGTTGCTGGATCGTGGTGACGTCACTACGTGATTTCTATGCTGTTGGGTACTTTTCCACTCCGAGTAGCTTACGCAACCATAATCTTTACCGGGAAACACATGCGGGAGAAGGAACGCTGTAAACGACACCCAGAACGATTACCCATTCTGGCGTCACTTGAAATAATTCACACATGTGGCTCTACAAAGAGTGAAACCAGAGATGCTGGTTTCACGAGGGTTTTGAATCACCTCAGCCCCTTTCGAGGCAGCTGCAAACCTAATCTTTACCGGAACGCGTGGAGGGTGTTTCCATTGTTAGTGGTTTTGATGCTTGTTTTGTGGTTTTTCTTTTGAAAACGAGTGCTGGAGCTGTATGCTGTGTGCCTGATTTCAAAGGAGATATGCTGTTTGTATTCAACTTTTAGCCTGGCGTTTTTTGCTTACGCCGACACAAAAATTTCCTTGGCTAGTAGAGGTATACAGCTTCGCTGTAAATGTGGCTAAAATTTCCAGCCCCCCTAAAATAACAGTTTTCAGAAACGAAACCAAAAGGTGAAACCAGAACTATGCAGCTGATCACGTGACTTGTTTGTCTTTTGTTTGTTTACATGTTTGTGTTTCGAAACATTTCCGCTGTGTTTATAAAAAAATCGTTTGATGTCACGTTGACTGCTGGCAAATCCATGTACTCTTTATTTCTAGTCCAGTGAATAAAATATATATTGACAGTCAGTTCATATTCTTCACCTGTATAGTGAACAGAATTCTGCCCTGCTACAAATATTTGTAATGGACAGTGTAAAATCATCTACTTAAAATTAAAATCGGGCCATTCAACATTCTGAGAATTTTGCAGCTAGGTAGGCACATGAGTGGTGCCACAGAGGAAATTGAGTGATTTAATGCGAGATCATGCTCTATCTATTCCACTAGTTCGTACCAATATCACCATATTCGTTCAGGCGGCAGTAGGCCACTGGAAACGATAGGCTCAGTTGGCACTGCTGATAAGAAACCATTGCACCAGCAGGAGCGTTTGCGGACTTCCTTTCTCCCTGTGGCCGCGCTATCTCCACACTTCTGGTCACGATGACAAGCTTCTCAACTTTACGCTACTGTTCGCAATTGATGGCAGGTACCTTATTTCGAGAGTGCAGCTGTAAAATGGGCCGGGGGGGGGGGGGGGGTAATTTCACTTGTCACAAAAGAAAATACTACTTACGGTAGCTAGTGTGGCAGTTACTAGTTTACTGTATTCACTTGTTTACCGGCAACTGCCGTGTATTTAATAGGGAATACTCGGTAGTTGCGTGGTAGTGCGTAGCTGTCAATGCATTACTTGATCAAGCAAGGTCTTGTGGATTTTGTACAAAATCTTTAAATTCACCTGAACATGCGATGGGTGTCTTCGAGTCGTGCAAGTGCATTTACCAGTGTAGTACTACTGCTTGCATTGCAGATTTGTTCTGATTTTTTGTTATGTACAGCTATTGAATAAGTCTTATAATATATAACATTGCCAGTGTGAGGAATAACAACTGTAGTTATTGATAGTAAAGCCTGCAGGCTGCTGGCAAAATGCAGCTATGAGGGGAAGTTACCATTCCTTCTCCAAGGTATAATGTTGCTTTCCACGTTGCTGTTGCAAAGGGAAGTGCAAGAGCCGAGCAACCATAGCACAAAATATGTTGTGGCGACCAGCAGACGGGGAATGTGTTTATCTGAGTGCACTCGTCAGAGGGGCGTCCCAGTTACAACAGCCATCTGGATATGATAGTGCTTAAAGGCATCTGTTAGGAGCCCGGACAGCATTCAGGTATTGCGATAATTCTCAGCTTGCATGGTTTCTTTATAGCAGTTTGTTTCTACATTTTCATTTTAGATTGTGTAAAAAGTTTATTTTGAATATACCAGTGGTGAGTTATAATTTCATTGGAACATTTCATTGTTCAAGTTACCAGCCGCAATATGCATTTGTAACTTCTAGCAGAATAAGAGAGAAAAAAAAAAAAAGTGGTGTCAGCTTGTTTTGCTTCCTTTTGGGATTGTTTCTCCTGTACCCCATGGCATCTTTATTGCATGCTTCATTCATTCATGCATTTGTTCCTTGATCGAGTCCATGCATGTTGTAAACGTTCTTGCTCATGCTACCTGCATATCGGCTGTTCTCTGGTATCTCTTCTGTAAGTTGCTATGAAGATATGAATGCCCTTGACGGCTGCACACTCAACAAAGTGCAGCCACTTATCCCCTTGGAGTGGACTGCTTTCATTGCTTGCTTGCGATGAAGAAAGGCTTGTGCCAGCAAGTGACATGTCTCACTTGCTAGACATTCACTTCATTTGAGTAGACAGATCATTCTCACACTTCATTTGTGAAATTATTTAACTTTTGAGACGTTCATATGTTGATGAGTGACATTTTACAAATTGCCGTTCTTCGCTCAGTGCTTATCTAAAAGCCCACAGTTCTTGAGCAGCTGCTCAGGTTGCATTTTCTGCGAGCAAAGCTTACAATAACATGTGCGCTGTTCTTCCTGTATGCCACACATTAGAAACTGAACAAAAAGGTGACTAGCAAAGTGCAAGCCGGGGAGCTTCTGTCTTTTTGCTCCCGAGGCTAGTTCAAGCAATCAGTTTAGGTGAGGCAGTGCACTTAAAGGGACTGACGACTGGCCAGAATGTGTTGAGACGTTGATTGAAATGAAATAACCGTGATCTATAGCGATAAAATCCAGCACGCTGTTCGCGATTTAAGTAGGAATTATAAATTGTAAAGAAAATCTAAACAAACCAGTAAGTGGCGCAGCCTGGGTGTGAAGTCTTGGTACTTTGGATGTACCTAGTCTGAGATTATGCAAGTCGGCTGTTATTGAGTACAGCATACTTATTGCTTGAAATTGCAGTTCATATATTATTAGGCTTTTGCGCTGTATTCTATGCGTATTACTAAGAAAAAAAGTGTACACTAACGAGTGGAGCAGCAGAGCGGGTCATTGCATCGTGGCATGCTAGTACCCAAAGTTCAATGCTTCTCTGAGGTACAAAATGCCATCGACAAATTGTGCTGGAAATGGGTGCCAGCACTACAATAATAGCTTTACTGGCATATCCTACAACTTAGCTTGTCTTGGCTAAAGAAAATATGCCTGGCGCATGCAGCCAGCAAAAGCACGACTTTCTAGATTATTTAGTGCGATTCGGACACCATCTGTTGTTGTAAAAATAATTCAATGCTTCATAAAACATGAACCACAGGAACATCGGCTTGATAAGCAAAATATTATTTTCTTGCTGCTAGAGCCATATTTGTCGTGCGCTTCCCACCGGTGCCGGCGTGTAATCGCTATCGCGCTCACCAATCACTGTTTCCAGCATGTTTCTTGAATGCAACTACATCCTCTATGCAGATTGGAAAATTCTGATAAAAAATGTTCCACTGTGTTTCTCACTTTGCTACTGTATGATTAGACACTCGGACAGTAAGCGTTTCGTCGCACTAAAAATTACGGGTGCCATAAAAAATTTGTGGTCCGGCCCTTTGACAGCATTAAGAAAGTTGGGGGAGATAGAGAGACTTGGATCATTATGGCCAACGCCATTCTATGCAGGCTGGTTTTATGTGCGTTCAATGTGTGATGTAGTAGATGCAGCCTATAGCTGTGATCAGTTGTTACTGGACAGTACTGCATTTTTGCTTGTGGCATTCGGCAGGATGGTGCTTCACTAGACGTGCCTTCAAGGTGTTCCAGGCTCCTCAAGAAAGATGCCAATTCTAAGCCCCCTCTCCCCCATTACCGGGCATTGTAATTGCATGTCACAGCACCTCAGTGCCACTTTCCCCCTTTAGGTAGGTAAGAAATCCATATAGTTCATACTCCCACCATTCTGTGTAGTCATTCCAGAATTTTGTCTTTAGTACAACTCACTCTTTCTTAGCCACACATACATTTTGGCACTTCCATTTCAGCCCTTGTTGTCCCTTCTCCTTGGCCCACTCTGAACGATCCCTCCAGTTCCTTCATTCTATTAGGGTTCACTTAACATTCATGCCATCGGTGCCCTGATTTCAGCCGCAGCTGTCTATTCAGCTTGGCCTGTATTCTAACACTTTGAGTCATCTTTTTATGTCTTTCATCCTCTTTGGATTCTGTGAAGCAACTGCTTATATATAACTGTGTTGGGGCATCACAGGGCTGCGTGTAGTACCACATCACCGTATTTGGAAGCGACGCCAGTGCAGCTGTTTGCACCTTTTTTTTGATGACTGGATATTGATAGCTTAATGATTACTGTGCCCTGATAAAAAGTCTTGACAGTTGGAATGCCCCTGAGAAGGAGAGAAAAAAAAAAGTACACGCTACCGGGCTGCCCCAGCTATTGAGAGCCTTGTCTAATGACACTTGCCATTTGGGATTCCAGGTGATTGCTGAAGCAATTGTCGAACTTTGGCTACAGACATCCTTCATTAGGAGTTTCTTCAGCTTTAGTTATATGTTATATAACGCTGAGAGAAAGCCTTGCTTGCCGCTCTCTGATTCATACATACTATGTCTATTTCACCTCTGTGAAAAAGCTTCACATTTGTAGCACGATATCTCTACACACGTGCTGAGCGTTTCATAGGTTGAAAATGACTCTTGTGGTCTTTACATTGAATCACATTATTGTTATTTTTTACCTTGTGCTACATGCTAATGGGAGGTCAGTCAACTGCACCCTTTGATAGTACTGCCCAGTAGTTGTAAAGATCTGACTCCTGCTTCACTGGTGATCTGGTGGTTTTTTTTTTTTTTTTTTTTTTGTCTGGTCTTTTTGTCTTGTATTTTGAACTTCTGCTTTAAAGTGCACTTCGAGACCTGTGCTTCATTTGAGTACTCCATAATAACAGCCGGCTTCTATACTGAACTTGAGGGGGCCGTTTTTCTTTCTTTCTTTTCTTTTTCACCTGATGTGTCTGGTTTTAACTGAAATTCCCGCTTGTCACTCATTGTACGGCTGTAAGTTAACTACACATGCCTGACCAATTGACTCAAACCAATTGGACTCAAACCGGCAGTTTCACTTGCCAACCGCAACTGCTGTTGTTGGCTCGTCTGACACCGTTGCACAAGTCTCTTGTCACGTTCACAAAGAAGGCGTTATCCTAATCTAATCTGTTGTCGAAGTTTCCAGCGTGCGTCAGTCATTACCATTGTTGCAGCTGATTAACTAGCAGCCCCAGAGGAGAAGGAAACACCCACGAGTCATCTGCAGTTTTGGTTTTGGTAATTGTGGTTTGCCAAGGCGGGGGGAAAGTGGCCCTTGTTCATTCAGCATTAGAACCTATATTCACCTATCTGATGGCCAAAGGTGAGGTTTGCTGGGGTCAAGAAATGTGCTAGATGCTGAACACACTGATAGAATAGGTGATCAAGTGGCAAAACTATGCTTAGTAGGGGCGCTTGAATCCTTCTTTGTCCATTTAGCCTTTTAGCATACAAACATAGACAGGAACAATGTAAAAGACCAACATGCTTAAACGTGCATTCTTTAGGAGTATGCTGGTCTGGACTGGTTGGTACATCATTAGGACGGGAACAAACAGCGCTAGGACGGGACGAAGTGAGTAGGCAGACAAGGCGCTGTCTTGTCCTTTTTTTTTTTTTTTCAGCGCCTTGTCTGTCTACTCACTTCGTCCCGTCCTAGTGCATTCTTTTCTTGTCCTCTTCGCTGTCCAGAAACATTTCATATTCACTCGTAGACCATGATTTTGGCAGCTACGGTCATGACCAAGATGTTGCTTTGTTGGAAAGGAGGCAGAACTTTATGAGGTTATAACTGTCAACTTCTACGATTTTTTGTAATTTGCCAGATTTTTAGAGCTTCTTTACCGTTGTAATGACTCCAGTTACGATTTCTTTTACTTGCGTTCAGTTTAGGGCGAAATTGGTTTTTAAAGAACACAGGTACAGTTGCCGACCAATTTCTGTCCGATTTTTCAGATCCGCTTGATTGATTTTGCGAACCTAGGCAGAGTACCATGTTCCACTCCACATAACGAATGCAGGATTCACACATGTCCTTGAAACCCTTGAAATTGAAAAGTGTTTTCAAGGTGCTTGAAAGTCCTGGAATATTTTTTTTTTGTTTGTCCTTTGAAACCCTTGAATTTTTTCAGTAATACAGTCTACTAATAAGTTAACTGCTTTCTATGGCGGATCAGCATAGTGCTGGCAAACATCCTATGCTCGAAACAATGGTATACCATTGTTTTATATCGTATATATACAGGGTGTCCCAGCTAAAAGTAGCCAATGTTTTAAAAACGACGGAGCGTGCTAGGAGGCTCAAACCAACTCGGTGGTGTTGAGGATCGCATGTCTTAGTCTGCGGTATTTTTTTTTTTTTTTTCGTTTTGCAAAGTCCATTAATTAGTATAAACTAATTGCCTAACTTTTAAATATTCGCTTCACCAAGAAAGTGCCAATAGAAAGTTGTAGATCATATTTTAAAAATGAACAACTGAAGTGTTTGCAACTAAGTACCATTGATGGAACTTCTTGTAATTGCCTTTAAAGAAAGCCTGCGAAGGTACAAAACAACCACGTGATCGCGCCACTATTTCAGCGCCCCACTATTTCACATGGTCATTCTCATCATATATATATATATATATATATATATATATATATATATATATATATACACACACATAAATTTTAGGCAGGTGCGGTTGCGCACACAATCCACTTCGCATGACGACTTGTGCAGAACTGTAAAATCGCACAGTGGGTGAAAGCGAAAGACACCAGCGCTTGGTGCAGGTTACCCTCGCGTGTTGACACTGCTTTGTTCACGCTTAATTAGGGAGAGGCCTTCGTCCTGCAATGGACATAAATGTAGGATGATGATGAAATTAGGAACATCAAGGCTGGACATTTGTGATATATTTTTTGTATCTCTAGTGCGATAAAGCTATCTCTATGTTTTGGAAATGTTGTAATAGTAATAAATTGCTTCATGGGGTATGCCGCTCTGCACCATTGAAGTAGCTTTGACAGGGCCTTGAAAGTCTTGAATACCATTGAATTTTTGTCTCTTAAACCTGTGTGAACCCTGAATGGGTAACAGCAACAGGAATTTTAGCTGACACTATGTGAATACTGCATGAATGAATTTTATAAATATTTCTGTGGGCCTGTGGTGCAGACTGCTCTAGTTGCAACTACAAAATAGGTGTGCCTGTTCAGAGTTCCTACACAACAAAGTCGGCATATTTGTTTAATAGACAGTCAACATCTTGAGTAATGAACATTTTAAGGTGGGCAAGTGCACATGCCTTATCAAAAAGATAAGTTTCACTTGGCTGCTAAGGTGGATTGAAAGAAGCTTGCAGAGATGTCATAAGGAACGGTAGTCAGCTGACGGAAGGATGAAAGAATTGTGTACAAATGATACAACTTATCGCTGAGATGAACAATTATACAATTAGTAGCACTTGTAATATCTACAATAGCATGAACAGAACACATAATAAAAAGCAATTTAAAAATATACAAGGTGTCAGGAGCAATTTGCAACTAAACAAACAATATAATTACACTTCACTTTGAGATACTTTGCTTATAAGAGAGAAACAAAGAACTGGTTAAGGTATGAATGAAAAGACTGACTGAAAAAGCACTAGTGAATAAAAAAAAAGCGCCGATTATCATATAATGAGACATGGAAAACTGTCTGTCTTTTTTCATTCTGTCTTAAGATCTGTGTTTGTTAAAAACCTCTGCCACCTATACTTAGGTGTGTTAGCATTGTTGGTACAGTGTGGTGGCTAAGGCAGTGGCTACAAGGTGCACTATTGTCTGTCTGCCTGCAGGCGCCTACGATGGTGCGCACAGAGTTGGCGCAGCGGGGGCCGCCCGCCTTTTCGGCTCTTGAGCAGACGACGGTTACGGATGGGCCCGTGGTGGCCAAGTTCCCCAAGATGGCCGTCACCCTTGACTATAGCCGAGAAGAAGACAGGCTTGCCACTTTTCGTGGGTGGCCCCCAGATGCCCCGGTATCTGCCAAGAAGCTGGCTCAGGTGAGCATGTCTGTCTCTGAAAGTGAAAAGTAGTGCTTTTCTTATTTGAACGTTAAAAAATGGCACAAATGTATAATTGGGGTGGAGGCGGGCTTTGGGGTGGATATTGCTTGTGCCTTCAGAGCGGCTACTCTTGGCTGTTTGGGTGAAGAGCATTTCTTTGACACTAGATTGCAGGTTTAATCAATGGATCACAAGAGTTGCTTTAACATGTGAGCAAAACATGTGATTTCACTTTTAATCCATGAAACAGAATGTGTTCTCACCCCTAATAAGGTGTGAATTGGCTGGTTGAATCTTATATTTTTTGAGGCGCAGAAAAAAAACTGTGCAAGGAAGCAATCACGAAACTTTTTTTTTTTTTTTTTTGTATTTGCCATTAACTGCCACTTCACATAGGTAGCTGCTAATGTGGGCGTGATGACTTTAATAGAAAAGGACACATACTGTTTATTTGTAATTGGTGATCCATGAAAGTGAGCTTCTTTATTTTGGCTCTTCATTTGGAATAAGTATGCACTCATGATGCCTTCATTTTGGCCCTTGTGCACATCAGGGGGTTAAGTGTACTAAATCTCCTCTCTCCTTTATTTATTCATTTATTTCTTTCTCTCTTTGCAGGGTGGCTTTGTGTGTATAAGTTCTCCCAGGCATCTCACACAATGCTTCAAGTGTGGACTCGAGGTTTCAGACTGGAAAATTGCAGACTCAGTAGTGGATAGACACCGCACGGTGCGACCGAACTGTGCGTTTGTACGCTCCCTTCCAAGCCCGCGTGTTCCGGTGGCAGCAAGCCCCGCTTCTTCCACAGCTGGTGCTTCGTCTGGTGGTACAAGGCGTGTAGAGCAACCAATGCATGTTGACAGTGTGATGCCCCCGTTTCCGCGCGTTGGCAGTGCGCCGTTGGTTCGTAGCGGAGCTTGTGAGACTGTTCCGAGGATTGCTGTAGAAAACGACTTGCAGCTTCGCCGGCTTCAGGCGTCGGAGGAAGAGCGGTTCAATACCTTCTCTGACTGGCCGCTGGACTTTCTGCCAGCACGGACGCTTGCTCAGGCGGGCTTTTACTATCTTCACGAACAAGATAAGGTGCGTGTTCGTTTGCTTGATTAATGTGTTGCTTCAGTGTCGTAGCTTAATATTATTGACAGAGAGTGATGTCATTCAATGTATACGCTTATTTTCATGATGCTGTGTTTAGTTTCTGGCAGTCGGATATGTGCTTTACATAACAGCCATGTGCTTATATGGTTCCATTAAATTTTTTCACAGCAGAAAAGTCCACTTGAATAACCAACTCTTAATAGAATGTGCATTTTGCTTTGTTAATGCTGACAACTATTTTATATAGCTTGACTTTGTCACTTCATCCTTAAAAAGGAATGTTGCCAGTGACTGTGTTGCTGATCGTACTGCTGCTCTTATGCCACATGTCGCTACAATGCATGTCACACTGCTTGTGTAGCTTCTAGTTGAGGAAACTGTTTTCTGTGGATGGGGGGGGGGGGGGAGCACTGAAGCAGGAGTGCAATACATTCCAGCTACAATTTTGCCTCTGCAACAGCGTGGCTGTCTTACAGTGCAGAATACCTATGCTGAAGTTACAGCAATAATGGGCACACCACAGATGATAGCTACAAGGCATTCATGCCCATTACACAAATTACAGCCAGAATGGGTCGGGTACTGTTGCTGCTTGAAGCAGGAAACCACATGGAATGCATTTTGCTTGAACATGACAAGGTGTCATTCACGCAAAACATAACATGCTGACACTGCAATAAAGTCGCAGCTTATGTATGTTCGATGTGCTTTGGGGTTAAGCCCATTTGCCTTCTCAAAGACGCACAGTTAGCATCATACTGTAGTTCCTAAACACATGGTACACAAGTTTTGTTGTTTTTCTTGCAGGTGCGGTGCGCCTTCTGCAAAGGCACAGTGCACAACTGGGAGCCAGGGGACGACCCCCTGCAAGAACATGTCCGCCACTTCCCGTGTTGCCCATTCCTTCTGAACCCAGACCTGGCTGGCCAGGACGAGTGCGGTCATATGTCATGGCAACGGGCACGCTCCGCACCTGAGTGCGAGCAGCTGCTCATTGGGAATCGGTGCGTGTGGATCACACTGCAAGCCTCTTTTGTCAGTTATGGGGCAGACTTTATGAGCAGGTCAAGCTCAGCTGCTCACTAGCGCTGATCCTTCTGGGGCAACTGTTCCAGTAGCATATGGTTGATGCACCCAACATTTCCTAAATGTTTAGTCAGTTTTCATACTTTGCCCTCAAGCACCACAGGAACATGAACCCTTGTTCCTGCTGCACTTGGCAACTTCTGTGGCACGTGCTGCCATGTGGCAAGCGATGAAGAGTGGTTGCCAGCCACCACACGTCGAGTGAATTAACTGTAATGCTAGTATCGAACTGCAGCGTACTCGCATTGCTAAAGGCTAACAGCCAATTTATTACTAAAGCCACAGCAAGATTTATTACATTTTAAAGTCAGCATGGCCAGATTAGCTCGGGCCAACAAGTAAATAGTCTGCTTATGAAGCTTATTAAATCTGCCTATAAAGAGCAGGGGCCATATTTTTGTTTGTTTTTTTCCCCTTTAATTCTATCCTTTTCTTATCACCCGTCTCAGTGAGTAGCTGATAGTGGTGATAACGAAAAACTTGCTTCATGCCAGCCATTGATGTAGAGCAAGAGGAATGAAAAATGAAAATAATGTTATGAAATTTGGCCCCGCAGCTGTTTATTCTGTCTAGCATAATTTATGTGAGGGGAAAGTAAGCGTGCAAGCTTGCATGTGGCACATACAGTTCACATGTGCTCACAGACCACTGGGGTTGTCTTGGTAGTTCCCAGGGAGTGCAGTTGAAAGGAGATACTCCTCCATCAGCGCTGTCTGGCCTTGGCGTGTCTGTACACGTCGGGCCAAAGCATCCATCACAAGCATCACCCGATGCCCGGCTGCGGACTTTCGAAAAGTGGCCCGCCACGTGCCCCAAGCAGCCTCTGGAATTGGTGTCAGCTGGATTTTTTTACATTGGTAAGCATGAAATAAAACTTATTTTTCCAAGTCTCTGGACAGTTTGCATTCAGGTTCGTACACTAGAATATAGATTGCTGATATTGTTTGCAATTTGATAGTCATGCTGGTGTTACATTGATCATTAAAGTTCCTTTTTGTAGCAATTTCAATGGGGATCATGAACCTCCTATTTGTGCACTTTAGTGCTGTATTCTTGACACAGCACATTCTCTTGCATTGGTGCAGTAGGCTTTCTTGGAAAGTTCTAGAATCAAACTCCAAAAACTCATAGTATCAAGAGTAGGAAGAGGGAATTTGGTCAGGTGCGGTAGAACAAGATTAGATTCTGGGGTTTTACATGCCAAAGCCCCGATATAATTGAGGCATGCAGTGGGTGGCTCCGGGTTAATTTTGACCACCAGGCGATCTTTAACGTGCCCCCGATGCACGGGGACGTGGGCGTTCTTGCATCTTGCGCCCATTGGAATGAGGCTGCCGAGGCTGGGATTTTATCCCACGACCTCGTGCTTAGCAGCGCAACACCATAGCCACTAAGCCACCACTGCGGGTCCAGGTGCGGTAGAGACTGAATGTAATGATTGAAGACGAGTGGAGATGAATGACAGATAATCAGACGAGGAAGTTTGCTGCCATAACTTGCTAATGTTGAAGATTGGGCAAGTTGGCATAACATACTTGCTTGTAGATAGCGCAGAAATCTACACAACACAAAAGGAGGTGCGCATGCACAGCATTCTATATGTATACGTGCATCTTTAGTCTTGTGTACATTATTGCGCTATCAGCAGGTATGCTTACGTAAGACGGAATTACCAGATGCCAAGATGGGAGTTAGTGGAGTTTGCTGGGAGAACCCTTCATCCAGCAGTGAGCGGACCACAACTTACACTTGCTTCTACTGGCCACTCTGGGGTGACATTCTTGGCTTGACTTGGAAGTGATGGCTGACTTTTCGCCTTGCTTCTGCCCGCAGGTCTTCAGGACTACACCAAGTGCTTCCACTGTGATGGTGGCCTCTGCAATTGGGATGCGACGGACGACCCCTGGGAGGAACACGCCCGCTGGTTTCCCCGCTGCCAGTTTGTGCTGCTGTCCAAGGGCGAGGCGTACGTGGAGGACTGCCTCCAGCGACATCAGTCGCACCTCAGCGCGGTGAGACGACCACACTTTTTCCTGTAGCAAACACTGTGGTAGGGCTTGTTGCTACAGGCAGTGCTAAACAGACGACAGAGAGTTGGAAGTTAGTGAGACGACCACACTTTTTCCTGTAGCAAACACTGTAGTAGGGCTAGTTGCTACAGGCAGTGCTAAACAGATGACACAGAGTTGGAAGTTAGTGCTTGTGTCAGCTGTCTCTCGTCTTCCCATCTGTTTTGTGAAGCCTGTAGCCTCGCAGACTTTTCTTCCTGTGCTTGCCCTGCACTGCCTCTGCCATGGGAATATATGTGACCTACATTTAGAATAGTGAACTGGGGCTAGTAGCCAATACATTAACTGTGCCATAACTGCAACTGTGTACAGGCAATTAAAGCTTAACACTTGGCCCACCATGTGTTCAGCACATATTAAGGCCTAATGGTTGACATGAAACTTTTGCTTCAGTTGTTCTGCTTCTCTACAAAGCGCTGGCTGAAGAGACTGAGTGTAGGCCAGTCGTAGCAATGCATCTGCAGGTGTCATTTGCTTAGGTGAAAGGGCACTTCTGTGTGCACTGGCCACTTCTGAAGGAGTTGCAATATTGGAGCTGTTGGTGGCTTTTGTTGTTCAGGAGCCAGGGGGTAGAGGAATGAGGTTGTGCAGCAAAGCTCAAGTGGTGCACTTTTGAGGGCACAGCGTGTGTACAGTCGACTTCTGTTAATTCGATCCTGACGGGACCAATGAAATTGATCGAATTAATCTGCGGGTCAAATTAAACAAGATACAGAAAAAAACTCAAACGCACCACTGATTCATTTGGCAGTAGCCTCCCAATTCTAATATGCCCCTGAATAAAATGCCCGCCCACGTTCTATGTGTCCAAATTAGAAAACAAGCGTAGAAATGACATTAAAGCTGCTAAACAAAGTAGAAATACAATGCACACCCAATTTTTTAGCAAAAAAAGATGGGTCAAGGGTCCAGTGTGTGTTGCATAGCGGCAGACTGTTTCCTGAAGTTGGCTTCACCGCAATACATCAGTGTTATGCAGTACAACATACGTTTGCTGCGAAGGTGGTTTTGATATCGTCTTCGATAGCACCGTGCAGGCAATTTTTGGCCCAATGTTCCCGATAAAAAATATATATATATATATCCACGTGGTGAATACCCGTAATCGGACATTGTGAGCTACCGTTATGCTTCCTAAGGTAGGCCGTTGGGAGTTTTCGACGGGAGATTTCTGACTTGTAGTCACTGTCTCCTAAGCTCCATTGAGACACACTGCCACTAAACGTGCCGCTATTCGGGTCACCATAAGGGTCAGGCGTGTGCATGCTGACCTGTTAAAAGTTTGAATTATGTAGTAAAGGCCAATTTCAGAATCGAAATAACAGAGGTTTGGACTCTTGTAATACATAGGTGCCGACCGGGACTGTCGGCTGGGATCGGTTTAACCCGAGTCCAATTAATGTAAGTCTGCTGTATTGGTATTGTAAGAACTGCTTTTATTGTTAACTGCATCAGAAGTTGGTTGGAAGCAAAGTTTGAGGCAAGAGTGTGCTCTGGGCTGCACACCTTTTGTAGTTACTCATCATCATCATCATCATCATCATCAGCCTATTTTGATGGTGATGCTACCTCAAACACTCTAGCGAGCTGCTATTTCTTATTGTAAAGAAATACAGGATGTTGCTTTTGCGAGTGCACTGTGCAGTGAGATGAAACTCAAGAAAGTTAGTTTACATTCAGCAGGCAACACAAAACTTAATTACCACATTCGTAAAGCTAGGCATAAGCGAGCTGATATGAGCATCTATATGGTCGAATCGTGGATTAGTGTGATCGTTTGCCACAGCAATCAGTTTAAATACTCCTAGTTTCATGCTGTTGAAGAGAACATAGAACAAGGACGTCGAGCAATGGCACCACAATAAACGGCAGATGTAACATGGCATCAATGCAGAACTGGAGGTGACAATCTGGTGACAGTTCAGCGGGCGGGGGCTTTGAGGTGGCTGCTGATGTCAACCATTACGCCTGCCGTCCCGGAGACGGGTAGCATTGGGTGTTGGATCCTGGTCCACAGTCCCTATTGCATGTCAAACTTTGTCTTGTCATGGCGATGCACAAGCTTCCCAAGGATCATCCTTCTTTTGTCATTATTATTTTATATATATTTCTATTTTTTCAGAAGCACAATCATTCAATGCTTTAATCTTGTCCGTCTATGTATGGCCACCTGCTCCATCTGCTCTTCTCATTTTTCTTGGGGTGATTGCTCCAATCGTCACAGTTCATTAGTCACCTCCCTTCCGGCATCTTTGCTCAGGAATCGTCATGACATGGCTCTGCAAGCAGGGAAATTACTTGGGGGAGCTTGAATGTTTGAGTCCTGCTTATAGTCCATTTGTGTTGGCCTGCCCTTGGTAGAGCTTGTATTGTTACCTGAAACTTTTCTCTCTTTTTCCAATGGCAGGTTGCGGCTAGCGCATCAACAAGCGCGCAAGGGCAGTCTGGAGGTGCCGATGAAGGAATGGCAACTGAACTGGCGGCACTCATGCGGTCGGAGGATGTGCAGTTCTACCTGTCACAAGGGGTCCCTGCAGAGACACTGCGTGCTGCGTTGCTGAAGCACATGCGCAGCCAGGGCCGGGGTTTCGCGAGCCGCGACGAACTTCTTCAAGTTCTTGGCGAGCTGCTTGCCTTACCAAGGTAAATTTGGGGTAGATAGGTGCCAAGGGTAATTTTTCGCAGTGTGGTATACCCACTCAACTAAAGCTTAGTGAAATTATACATCTGTATAGGGTTGTGCGAATAGTGAATTCTGAGTTCGAAGCGAATTCAAAGCGAATAGTGATGTTGGTCAAATATTTTCGAATCAAATATGTATCGAATAGTTGCCGTTTCTTGGTTGCAAAGTGACATGCAAGATAATTATTGGATACGTGCAATGATTAAGTGAACTAATTTGTGAGAATGAGACCACAATTGTTTTAAGTATGACTTATTTATTGGAATACATTTGAGAATGTTAGTGTCATTCACTCATCTTATCGCTTTCTTTCGAAATATTGTAGTTTAAATGTTTTGAAATGGGGCTGTTTATGGGAGTTTTCTTGCTAATAAAAGTTTTTGAGCAATTATGAAGGTAATGAGAAAATTTTTAAGGTCCAGAACTGGTTTTTCTAACTAGGACACAGTGATGGTGAAAAGAAAGAGTGCTGGCAACCAGGGTGCCAAGATTGGCAGAGATGATGCCGGCATATCTGGAGCCGCTTGTTGCTCAGTTTCTTTTGCCCGTTGTTAAACAAGGTTGATAAAATGACAATTGATATACAGTTAACGTCCGATTTTTCGGACTGCCTAGGAGCTGCTGAAAATGTCCGAAAAATTGGACAGTCCAAAAACGCTACTGCTCCCAAAGGCTCAAATCACCACAGGCACGTCTGAAATAGCTTTAAAGGCCTGCCAGTACACTTATTAGGCGTTTCGGTGCTCATACTCTGATGGGAGACGGCAGGTGCACGCATGTATTATTACAGAATATATACCATGTCCCGTGACAATTGCCCCTTTCCATTCTTGGTATGCTTCACTGCGTAACATTGCTGTATTGAGGCGAAGCTGAATTTCGGGAAATGGCATTACATAACGTGCTGTGCTTTCCGAGATACGAAGCCATTGGCGAGGATCACAAAGGTGGAGTTGGCGCCATTTCAGTTCGCCAACAGCAGCGAACTGTTTCGGTGAAAAACACGGCACCTGAACAGCAAGAAACTTGGTAGCGAATGTTGAAGTAGCTAGGCCTAGCGTTGCCGTGGTGGAGGCTACGGCTGCCAGCGGATCTGATTATTAGACAGTAAAGAAACTCGTGACCGTTTGCCAACACTTCGAAAACTATGAATATTACAACTGCTGTCGAAGCGAATATTGAATGAACACCCGCCGTGGTGGCTTAGTCAGCTAAGGCGTTGCGCTGCTGAGCACGAGATCGCGGGATCGAATCCCGGCCGCGGCGGCCGCATTTGGATGGAGGCGAAATGCAAAAACGCCCGTGTGCTTGCGTTGTAGTGCACATTAAAGAACCCCAGGTGGTCAAAAGTAATCCAGAGCCCTTCCACTACGGCGTGCCTCATAATCGGAACTGGTTTTGGCACGTAAAACCCCAGAAAGAAGAAGAATATTGAATAGCGTAATATTCGAAACTACTATTCGAATATTTGCACAGCACTACATCTGTAGAAGTGTGTGCAGTTTGTTGGAAAGATGAGATGGGCTAGATGTCGACATCGGTCACCTAATGACTTCGTATGCACTTGTTATGTGCTTTGCCTTTGGAATTCAGTCTGTTTTAAGATCATAATAGCCACCATTTGTCAGGCAAAAATGGAATGCAGGAAATTAATCAATGTTTCTTACACATACATAATGACCTATTCTAGAGGTAGTACCCCAGAATCCTTTCAAGGGTTTTGTCTGTAGTCCATACACAGGGAACTTAATACTGATACAGTGTAGACCGCTTATAACGTAAGTTGCCGGAGTCGCAAATATCCGCACTAAAAGCGGTACCGCACTATAACCAAAGCAACAATTTTTCAAGGCCCGCACATATGCAAAACATGTGCACCGAGCCGCCACGCGTATGCGACAGTCGAGGAATGCATCTAGAACGTTTGCATTCAATGTACAGTCGAATCTCGTTAATTCGAACCAAATCATGCGGCGGCACCTCCGACCGGTATTGCTCCGGCACCGCCATAGAGTAAAAGCTTAGCAGAGACCCCTCAAAGTCGCGCGCGAACAAAAAAAGAAAAAACACGGCGGAAATTTCACCCTCTCAAATGGCAAGGTCGCCGATTCTGCGTTGCGCCGGAACATGCGTGTACGTGCCGACGTCTCAGCCACACTACCGTAGCCACGCGTAGAAAATGGCAGTGAACCCTTCTTTCTCCTTTATGCTTCCTCTACTTTCTAGTCACGTGTTGACGTTGCACGCTGCGGCTACGGCGCCGAGGGAAGGAGCGACGCTGTCCAGTGTACCCAGGCCGGCCAACGAAACTGCCCACACTGGCAAACGCCCGCTTCCCGATAACGGCAGAAAACGAAACTTCGGGGAGCTGGCGCTGGGCCGGCTGGAGCGGCGGATCTTGCACGGCGGCGGGCGTGCACGGTGAGAGTCGAAAGTGAGGGAGCCACGAGGGAGGGCGAGGGAAGCCACCGAAGCGGCGGAGTTGTGGAGGCGAAATCCGCTTCCCTGCCGCCCTCCTCCCTCACATTTCACGATCTCCGCGTGCGCCCTTCGCCGTGCCGTGCCGGCCCCGCCCGCTCCCTGAAGTTTCGTTTACTGCCGTTATCATGAAGCGAGCGTTGGCCGGCGTTGGCAGTTTGTGTGGCCCTCACTCGCTATGCACGCCGTGATATTTCACAACTCGCACTCAAGATTATGGTTTCAGCCTCACTGGCTGTTCGTGCGCACCACGTGCCCTTCTCCTCCACTTCGTCTCTCTCTTCTTCAAGCACTCCTTGGGGCGCCCGTTTGAGGGGAGTGTTCGCCGTCTCCGCTGACTTCCGTACTCCCAGGCAGCCGCACTGTAACCGGTATTTTGTTTCCCGCAAATGCACTATAAACAATACTTGTATACATGGAGTGCTATGGGAAAATTAACGGGAGTCTGAAAATACCGCACTATATCCGGTCCTGCACTATAAGCGGTTACGTTATAAGTGGTCTATACTGTATAAACGTGCACTGTCGTGTTGTCCCACCATCATTATGATGTATTATGTGCATTATTTGTGGACCACATGGCACAGTTAAAGCATTGCCTTTTCGAGAACATTCAGGCACTAGCAGAAGTCTGTTGTTTAATTGTCAACCACTGATAGCGGAAGTGTGATTGCTATAGATGGATGGGCAGGTGTGTTTCACATCCCACAGATCAACAGAAGTTTACTTTTGTCTTGCAAGAATGCAACGTGCTGTAATGCACACTGAAATAAGGAGTTAGCATCAGCATAAAAGTCACTTGGGTATGAAGCACATGTAAGTTATCACGTGTCATATCAGCCTGTCGAGCACCTACGTTGGGAAGATGAGGCTATGGAAATGAGCATATCCATGCAACACTCGGGGACGTCAATGGTGCTCTGGATTGTTATCACGAGAGTGGAGCAGACAAAATAGCTGCGCTTGCTCATGCACTCGAAAAAGCCACTTGAGCGTGGGTGCAAACCGCCTTGCTTCCAGAGTTTATCAGATTAGATAGATGGCACCAATGTGTCACTGTTGCTGAGCCGCTTTTGCTGTGCACCGGTTGTCCTTTGTGATCGTGGCAATTGTCAGCAGCCCATTGTTCTTCTGTTGATGCTATTTGTCTGTCTTTTGTGGCTGTCTGACAGCTTTAATTATTTTACAGTCGAATCCCCCTACAGCGAACGTCGCTACAAAATTTCCACCTCAAAGAATATTTTCAGATTCCCCGTCAGCTGCCCATAGAAAGTAATACAAAAAAATGTCTTCATAACAGAGGCGTTTTATTCCGTATTTCCGCTTTAACGAACTTTTCGAGAATGAAACTGAGACTGAATTGAAATTGGAACTGCCGAGTAATCGAATTAGAAGGCCCTTCCAAAGCTGTGACGATCGTATGTCCGCTTGAATGAGGTTTTCGTGAAAAAAATCAAATTCAAAGTACTGGTTTAAGCCACTGAAATCCATAGCCATGCGTAGTCATCACGTACCTGTGCAAGACTGCATGAGATCACCACAATCTCTACCATTTTCTGTGGCATGTGTGTCCGATCTAAATGGCGTCGCCAACAAAGAAGCGTAAATTTCTCTATTTCGAGGAGAAGGCTTATATGATCGCTGAGGCAGAAAGCGGAAGGAAAAAATGTCGCAGTTTCTCCCGAAAGGCAAAGCATCGATTTCAATAGTAGATTAGTACTGTGGGGTCTTCCCCAACCCGTAGCGCGTATAATCGCAGCTACGTAGGGTTCCGGCGAATAAGGCAACAAGCGAGCCAACTCAACAACGTTTATTGCTGTGGGCAATAAAATGCACTTGCCTTTGTAGGTACACCCATGAGCTAAAGTATACGGACCACAATGTCGCCAAAAAAGTAGAATTTTTTCGTAATTAACACGCATAAACGGAAACTGACGAGTGCACTAGAAAATTCGTAATGCCAAGTTTGAACTGCAGTCTTCACTTTCAATTTGCATTCACAGACGGAGGAGAAAATGAGTTTTATCCCTTGTCCGTATACTTTTGCTCATGAGTGTACACTTAACAGAATACATGAGACGAAGTTTTGTGCTTGTTTAGAGTTGTGTGTTTCACACAGCTTTATTGAATTGTGCAGGGCGTCTGCTGACCAGACTGCGCAGCCATCGGCTGCAAATGACCTCACGATCACCAAGCTGGCTACCAACCCTCAGCTGGAAAGCGTAGTTTCCAGTGAGTCACTGATATTTTCCTAATACACCGAGATGCAGCAACTTACTTGATTATTTCTTCGAGTAGGTAAATTGTATATTTTACTAGAATTAGGTGTTGGAACTACAGTACTACCCACCGCGGTAGCTTAGTGGCTGTGGCTTTGCACTGCTGAGCTAGGGGTCATGATTTCGATTCTGGCCACGGTGACGCTGAGGTTTAGGTGCAGAATTCAAAAAAGGGTAGTTTTGGCCTATTTTGCTCTTCTAGCAATCAACCTCTGACCGAGAAATTAACGAAAACAGATTTTTGAAAGAGTACTTTTATCAATTTCAAGTTTTTGAGTGTTTCTGTTAAGTGTCCCCGTAAGGAGTAGATGCCATGGTCATCGACAAGCAGTGGCAAGTGACTGCTTGTCGAGCCCATATTTGTAATGTCTAGCTCAGTCACCCATAATAAACTACACAACACTGATGGCGCAGCATCATGGCATATAGCAATCCTTGCCCTCACAAAAATTCTGCTGGCTTGCCAAACCTTATAGTGATGACGGGAAACTGCAGTACAAACATAGTCACTTGATCTACAAAGCTTGAATTCGTACATGATTTTGGTGTGGGAATATGTCACATTTGACATTCTTTGTTTCTATTTCATGACTACTTATTGTACTGAGAGCTTTACTACTGTAAACAAGTCAGCCACTGAGAGGAGAACACCATAGAAGAACACTAAATCATTCTAGTAAAGTGCTTTCAAAACTTGTGATAATTAACTTGGTGGAATAACATTCAATTTATTAACCAATTCAATTTTTTTACCAAATGAGACAACCCAGGGTAAATTTTTTTTGTTATTGGAGATGATTATATTAAATGACCGGGCTAAAAAAAAGTGCCGCAATTTTTTTAGGGACTGTAAAGTGCCAAAAATTATTTCCTGTAGGTAAAAATACATTGTTTATTCATGAATACTGATGGGCTAGCATAAATACTTATAGAAACAGTAGATACACTAGAATATATTCGGATTCGGTACTTGGCCAGTAGTCCGCATCGATGCACTCTCTGCTCGACTCAATTGCAGAAGAGCAACCGGTGCACATCTCCTTAGCGTAATCTAACTGTGTATGTGGGCACACACAAGAACTCTATGGTTGTGCGCTCGTCAGAAAAACCAAACAAGTCAGAAACTTGCTGTAATCTTTTGTTCCATTGCCAACGAGGGGCGGTCTGTTTTCGTGAGTCTCAAGAAAAGAAACACAGGCATGTCAGCATTGTTCATATACGGCAGCATCATTTGTATTTACCAGCGCCTGCTTGTGAATACAGTGGAATCTCGATAATACGATCACGGCTAATACGAATTTTCAGATGATACGAATTTTTCCGTAGTCCCGGCCGAGCCCCATTACTTTGCAACGTGCTAGAGTACGGTTGTTACGAATCGATTTTCGACCCGCGTTGGTTGATACGAATAAACGCCGCCCCACCGACGGCCACGAAAGAGAACGGCGCACAGTCACACGCTTTCTCCCTTTCTCTTTTGGCACAGAGGCGCGGACGCGACGCCGGACAGCGCAGAGGCCGCGACTGGGCGCGAAGAGTTTGAAGCGAAGCCGTGGCGCTTTTGTTGCTTTTGTGCTTTTCCTCCTTTAACGGCCGCCCATCGGACGGAGTGGCTGCTGTGCTTCGGGCTGCGTTCTTTGCGTTTGCGCCATTTTGCGTAGTCGCAGCGAGCTATGTCGACCGAGATATGATCTCGGCTGATTCGCGCGGCGGTACGCCGAGGCGGGGGAGCCTCCGTTGGCGCGTCTTCCGTCTACTGTGTTATCGGTGCCGATGAGACAGGGCGATTGTCGGTTTCGCTGCTGAAGTCACACGGTGCAAGACAGCGCGGCACTAATCCATGGTGCAAGGTAGCGCGGCACGTTCAGTCGGGTGCTCCTCTGCTTCTCCCGCTAATCGCCGTAGGAGGCTTGCGCTTCCGTATTCCGAAGGCGTGCTTCGTCCAAAATTTCTTCTCCAACGAGTGGCGATCCATCACTAACCTGGGAGCTCTCAGTAATCCGAATTCTGCGTGTCAAGTGAAGACGCCGGCGGGGTTTACGAAGCAGACAACTGTGGTTGCCGTCTTGCCCCTGCCACAGCAGCAACCAATGGAGAGACGCCTTTCAGCACGGCAGCCAATCGGAGGCCCGCTTTCATCGGAGGGCCCGTGTGACTACCTATCGCAGACCCGCGCTTCTTTTGAGTTAAAGCGTTTGTTACAAGATGGCGACGACGGACGAATTAAGAACGGCGAAACTTTGAGCTTTCGAACGATACCAAGATGGCGGCACTCGGTGGTGGGAAATACGAGATATGTCTCCATGAATTGCGGTGATGTGGCGCGATTTAAAGCTGTTTTCTCGCCCTGCGCACTGACAAATTAATTTTTTTCGGGCACTTTTAGTGCGTTTTGAGACAAACCATTTTGATTCATCGTGGATTAGGCGTTGCAGATACCGAAACACGTGGTTTTTTAAAATCGATTTTTCTCACGATTTTTGCGGTCTGATCCCCGTGTCCCCCCTAAGCTGTATATTCGCACGACGGGACGAATTGCCAGATCAGTCTACAGACAAGCGTGACGTGGCTGAGCTGCAGCAAATAGTGCCGCAAGCAACACGTCAGCGGCTTCCTTTTGTGCGACATGATTCGGTGCCACTGAGCCACCTTGTTCTCATCCGCAGACTGAACCGATGATCGTTCTCGTCATGTGCATTCAGCTTTACTGGAGCAAACGAAGGCCAAACTACCGTATAGTGCGGAATATAGGTCGACTCCCTTACCTTGAAGCAAAAAAGTCGACATGCAAATTATTAGGCACAAAACTTCCGTTTTATTCATGGTACCGTCAGCGTGTACCGTCACTGCTCATTCGTTGGAGCTGTCTTCACTCTCGTCTGAAGACGACTGCTTGTCACTAGCTGCGTCCCACAACATGTCATCCTCGGTGCCGTCCAAAGAGTTGCTGATGCAGCATTTTTTGAATGCCCTCACCAACCATATCGTTGGGCAGCGAGCGCCAAGCCTGCAACACCCATGTGGCCACAGTGGCGAGGATCGCCTGCGCAGCCAGCCGGTTGGGGTCTTTGGGTTGTCGCCGGCCATCCACTGGTTATAGAATTCACTAACCCGGTCTTCAAAGGGCTTATTGAGCACGACGTCGAGCGGCTGAAGCGTTGAGGTCATGCCTCCCGGAATGACGGCGAGCTCCGTCCTCCCGTCGTGGAGCGCCTGCTTCACACCTGCGGTCAAGTGCCCGCAAAACGCATCCAAAACGAGCATGCTCTGACACCGCAGGAGTGCACCGGGCCGCCGATTCCACACCGTTTGTATCCAGTTGACCATGAGGGCCTCGTCCATATATCCCTTTTCGTTCACACGAACGACAACGTCGCGCAGGAATGCCTCTTTCAGTAACGTCTTCCTCTTGAAGATTAAAAAGGGAGGCAGCTTTCTGCCGTCAGCAGTGCAGGCAAGCATCACTGTGAAGCACGAATGTTCGTTCCCCGTCAAAAGAAGTTTCACTTCCTTCGCGCCACGTTCGCACACTGTGGTGGACGACGGCATGTTGAACCACACCGGCGTTTCATCGGCGTTGCCCATCTGTCCAAGCATGTAGCAATGCTGCTGCCGGAGACGGATGACATAGCGCTGGAATTCGACCAGCTTGTCCTTGTATGCCTCCTGCAGCTTCTGACAGATAGATGTGCGCCGGCGAAGTGCGAATCCTTTGCGTCGCATGAAGCGGCGAATCCAGTAGATGGAGTCCTTGAACTGCTCTCGCGTTAGGCCCGATTCACGGGCAAGCTCGATCGCTTTGATGCGTATCAGTTCCGAAGTCACTGGCAAGGATCTGGCGCGATGCGCGCGGACGAAATCTGCCACCTTATCTTCATGTTCAGGGTGCACCGCGCGGCGCCCGCGAAGTGAAGTCTTCCGAGTGTTGCACGTAGATAACTTGCCTTTTTGCGTCCGCCAGTATCGTACGCTTTTTTCGGAAACACCGAAGTGCCGCTGCGCAGACATGTTTCCGTTAGCTTCGGCATATTCAATTACTTTCATTTTGAACGCCGCGATGAACTGACGCTGAGTACCAGTACTCATTCTGTAGGTGGTCGCGAAATGATAGCTGCACCATAGATCAAAGACCGAAAAGAGAAGATGGCGTCGGTCGAACAGTGTCAGTCAAGATGGAGGCGATAACGATGCGGATGCCAAAAGGTCCGCGGCTCCCACATGTTGCCAGACGACAATTGCGATTGTGCCAAGGACCGATATATAAGTCGAGGGGTGACTTTTTAGTAATATTTTTTGGAAAAAACCTCGACCTATATTCCGCACTATACGGTACTCTATCCTAAGATTTGCTCAGAGGGCGTTGTACCAGTAGGTCAGTAGGATGTATTATTGTGATATCAATTTACACGGGCGCTTGATGTTGTTGGCGTGAATGCACCTCAAGCAGGCTTTAGATTTTGTACGATTGAAATTTTGTGAATTCTCATCTCAGGAGCGAAGAACTCGTCACCGGAGGGCCGGACAGAGGGGTCGGAGCCTTCCGAGCTGGCTCTGGAGAACCTGCGACTCAAGGACCAGCGTCTCTGCAAGGTGTGTCTCGATGCCGAGGTAGGCGTCGTGTTCCTGCCGTGCGGCCACCTGGTGGCGTGCCCCGCCTGCGCCTCCGCCCTCTCGGACTGCCCCGTCTGTCGCGCTTCCATCCGCGGCACTGTGCGGACGTTCTTCTCTTGAAATAGATGTCAAAAGAAGAAATGGGCATGAGATGTGTCGCTACAACGGTGGCTTCAGCAAGGTGTAATTTAGGAGAGGCAACGACCGTTGTTACATAATTAGGAAATGCTTAGAAGTTCACGTAATTTCCTTCCTTTCTACTTGTCTACAGGAACTTGTTCTCAGTAGAGGGTATAATCTGCACTGCTTAATCCTGTAAGACTTAATCATGACAATGGTAGTAAGGCAACCTATGCTGGTGAATTGTACAGTAAGCACGCAGCGGGCCTACAGGGTTTAAAGTGGCAGCAGAGAAATTGAGGATGACCCTTGCCTGTGTTGAGCAAAAACTTTGGCCAATATCCTTTTGCACAAATTCAGCTTGTAAGACCTAAAATATTGTCTGGGCCATTAGGCACTTTGGTTGACCAATGCATTGCAACTGCATTAGCACCGGCAACAAATACTGCAAACAATTTCTCCACTTTCTAACTTCTGCATCGTTGCCTTTCGTCTGAGCAGCAGGTCTTGAAACACCTGCTACGACATGCTCAGTAGGAGAACTCGCAGCTCGCCGAGTGGCCGAGGTAGTGAGCTGCAGGGAACAGTGCCGACAGACATCCAAGTAAAAGAAAAAGACCGCACCTCCTCTGCGACATTCCCCACCCTTGTTGTGGTTGCCTGAAGTGCAGTTGACCAGTGAGACGTCTGTGGTTGTGGCAGGATCTTGTGCGGTGGGCCTGTTGTAAATTTTGCAAGTGAATGCCAAAAACTGGCACAGGGCTTGCCAAGTCAAGCTGTGCTCTCTTATGTTAATTCACTGCGAAAAGTTAGCTGAAGTAGCTTTCTTGCAGTGCCTCATGGCTAATTGCACTGAATAACTTGGAGCAGCATTTTACTCTCCCATGGATGGGAGTAGATGATGGACTGTTTAAATTGACACGACCTGCTCTAAATCAACCCATGGAATTCCTCATTATAGTCAGAGAATCGGCAGGAAGTGCATTTTTTAAAACGACGGTTATTGATTAACGCAACGGTTATCTTTGCTGGATGCATACATTTCTGCGTGCAGTGCGCACTTGCGAGCACATGTGAGATGTACGCTTTGTACTTACTTGCATTTCCAGAACCTCTGTTACCATCCTTTTGAACAGTGAGGCTATGGACAAGAAGCCGATTTAGCATTTTTGCAAGGAGTTCTGTTGGACTGCAGTGAAATTTGATGGTGATCGTGTTACTTCACTTATGCACTGCGTGCCCAGGTTGCACCCATCACAAGATATGACACGATCAGTGTGAGGATTGAGGTGTTTGATAGAAACACCCAGCATATATGGTCAGCATTTTGCGACTCAAACCAATGCTTAATCCTCGGTATATAAAAAGGCAGGGCTTGTGTTCAACAAAAATTTGTTTTAAACGTGGCCTGGGCCTCATGCGTGAACACGCATGTCTGTCAAGTTTGGATAATTATACCTGATACATCACGTGGACATGTCACAATGCCCACCTCATGCTTTTAAAGAAAAGTGCACTCAAAAGAGAGACTTAATCGCTTCAAGATTGCCAAGATATTGTCTCAAGAATTCTTTATTTGTTAGCAGTAAAACAGCATTGGCATTATTCCATGGAACTGCTTAATGTGTAACGGTGACTGAAATCTCAGGTCCGTATGATGTCACGTTTGATTTTCCAGACATGATTTGCATGTGTGATGTTGCAAGCATTGTGGCCATGAGCCATGTTGGCACTGTTGAAGCTGCTGCCCCTACCCTCGCTTTTGTTTACAGGGTGATTTATTGGCCTTCCAACTGTATTCAAGCGTCGCAAAGAGATATTGAACTACACGGCAGCAAACGCATTTTTTTTTTCTCAGTTCTATTATATATTTTAAGTTGTAGGTCTGGGATATGTATTGATGACAATTATGGCATAGATTGGTTTAGGTATGAAGCATGGCGAACAATCTGAGCGAGTTGGAAAGCGGGACGCTGTCACAGCCAGAATGCAGGCTGTGGCAAGAAATGGAAATGAGCGTAAGTTTAAGGTTGTTTTTATTTTACCAAGTACTGTTCATAGGTCTATTTTGCTAAGCAATGAGGGAAATGTTGTTCTTGAACGAAATGTCTATATTTACAAAGCCTTTGGAAAATTGGCAAAGATGAACGGAACCTTTTTTGTTCTTTTTCCATTGTACTCTCGATCTATTTATTTCTTAGGATTATCACAATTGTTGGCTGTTTCTTAGGTTTTCTCTTAATGCATAGAATTAAGGAGGTGCTCACTACTTTCCTAGAGCCTCATGGCTGTAGGGGAAAAAAAATTTGCTGTTCGTTTTCTTTTTCATATCTGTGTTTCCTTTGAACTGTGAGACGTGACCTCGGTACAAGTGGTGCACAGATTCTCATTCAATATAAATCCTTGCGAAGGCACTTAAAAGGCAGCTAGCACATTTTCTAGTGTGTCGCATGGACAGTGAGAGGCTAACTGATAAGTGTTCCATTACACAGTAAGTTTTTACTCATGTTGGTTGATTACTGGGTCTGTCTGCGCAGGAGTCATTGTATTAGTAAACTATGTCCTTCTGTTGAAGTATTCATTCTCCGCACGGCGTGAACTATTGCGGAACGAACAAGTCTCTGCATTGACTTTTCTTTTTCTGTTTGTGCTGCGCTGTCAGTTTTTTGTGTTTGCAACGCGGCATGCTTGCAGGCAAGCAATGCTGGTTTAGTCATCACGTTGTATCCATAGTACAGACGCCTTCACATGCTGATAGTTGCAGCACTGATGTATCGAAATAAAAACATTTCCGTTCGTTTCTTGTGGGATGCTTTTGTGACATTGTATTTTTGCAGCAGTTGTGCAACATGCATATAAACACTACTGAGTGCTTTGTGTAACTTGAACCAGAGATTAAAAAATATATATATTGCAAATCTGCAGACTTCAACGTTCCTTTCTGATCTGAACTGACCTAATGCGACAGACAAGTTTTCACAGTGGGCACCGCCACATTCTCAAGAAAGCTTCTTTGCAATGCACACATTGTCATCATCGTTGCCTGCAGTCTTACCTGCTGTGACCTCCGTGACCTCCGAAATACATACACAAATGCCACCACTCTGTGCTTTGTAACTTGGAACATAACTCCGAATTTCACATCTTCGCTGGGGCACGAGTTCAGTGGCAGCAGTAGAGAGTTTTTTCTGTTGTATGGTGAGAGTGAAACCGAGGATGGAGAGGTGACATTGTGGGGGCACTGTAATAAAAGGATGGACAGACTGATGGACACAACAAACCCAGTTACGAGAAGAGGGAGGTGAAGGGGAGCGTGCGTGTTAGCCAAAAAAAAGCTTTTTTTAAAACAAGTCGTATTCCTTGGCATACAGCATAAGCCAGGCAGCTGTGTCGGCATTGTCGATGTGAAGACGTGGAGATGCTCATCTGATGTTTTTATTACGGGCACACATGCTTCGTTCTTAACGGCAATCATGAGCCTAATCTGATAAAGTGCATTTTAAAAAATAGAGTAACTCGAGACAAGAACAATGGGCCATTTGCAGTGTTGCTATAATTTTGAATGCGTAGGCATTTCTATGCTTGCCTAACGAGAAAACTGTCCATCTGTCCTTCCTGTAAGATTGTCGCTTTCAAGATATGGGCCTGCGTGTCTCACCAGCGTGAAGCGGCAAAAACACAGCGTACAGAGCTATCAGCAGTCAGCACACTCTGTCCACTTTGCAGATCGCTTTCAAGATATGCTCAGTACAACCATGCCAGAGTACGTTTTATCGGGGCCACTGGAGTCCTTCGATCACGGTTCATAATGGTTCGACACGGGTGTACAAGATAGGCGCTAAAGAGCGATAACGGCTTATGATGATCGGAACGTCATCAGCACACCTGGCGCCGCCACCTGCAGCACTTTGCTTGCGTTACCAATGCACTTTGCACCGTTGTCTGCACCAGTTCGTGTCGCCGCAGCATTGTCGTTTGTACTGGCCGGATCCAGTGTCGTAACACTGATAATGACACCGGGCTGCGTGGAGATGAGCAAGTGGCACAATGCTTACGAATACTTAGACAACTCCCAGAGGAGTTTCTGCGTTAATTTTTTAAGTGTGTTGCTGAAGTGAGACAAGAAAAGTCTCTAAATTTCTGCTAAAGTATGCTGCAAGGTTGCCACAAAGTGTTGCTACAACTTCTGAGTTAATCTTAGGTAACATAGGCATTTTGGAGAATAAATTATGAGCTAACATGACATAAATTATTTACCTAAATATCTCGCGTTTGTCTATGGGGTCTATGCAGGTGAGGAACAAACAGTGAATTGGCCAGCATTGTTTAGTGGGCATTTATTTTACTGTTTTACGCAACAGACAATGACAACTGAACGCGGGATCGAATCCCGGCCACGGCGGCCGCATTTCGATGGGGGCGAAATGCGAAAACACCCGTTTACTTAGATTTGGGTGCACGTTAAAGAACCCCAGGTGGTCCAAATTTCCAGAGTCCCCCACTATGGCGTGCCTCATCAGATCGTGGCTTTAGCACGTAAAAACCCCATAATTAATTAATTAATGACAACTGAATTTCAGCGTTTAACTTCAGGTTGTGAGTTTGCAAATTCAGCAGAATTCAAAATAACACGATTAATCCGATCTTCCTAGCATGCAAAGCAGATGGTCCCACATTATCCCTGCAAATTTTCTAGTTCTCGGTACTCCTGCAATGAAAGCTGAATTCTGCGGCACACACTTGGTCGAATGTTAACACGGCAATGAAAATTACGTGACCTTTATGCAGTTCAAATACTACACTACTACCCCTTGATCTATTTGAAAGCTCTTCCCAGTACTAATTAGTCCAAAAGCCATAAGAAAAGGAAGCAATGTGTTCAGACTCGCGTGAAACAGTCTTTGCCTTTTGACAGTTAATGTCTTATTGTTCACTTGCTGCTATCTGAATCTCGCCTTAAAATTGCAATTGGGATAGGTAGGTAAATTTAGTTACGGCTACTCTTGCAAATGTCCCCTAATTGAACGTATGTAGTGAAAGTGCAGAACACCCAGCGTTTAGATTTTTTTAGATCGGTTTCGTAAAGAATGAAAATATATATATAATAAAAAGCATGCATTTTGTGAGCCCACTGTGAAGGCAACAATTCCTTCATTGATAGTCGCAAAGCCCATGCATTGGGCAGCCATTTTCGACCGCTGACATGCAGCTTTTGAATAATAGTGGGCTTTAGAAGGCCATTTTCGAATCGGCTCTCTTAGCTTTGAAGTCGCTAAAATGTTAGCAATTTTTCCGACAAGACTAAACAGACAGGTCACTAAATATAGCGACAAAATAAAATGGCAACACTGGTCGTTTGTCACAATTTCCTAAGACGTGCTGCGTGTTTTAGAAAACTTGGTTCAAGTTGCATGAAACACCCAGTATACGCTTTCCATGTGCCTTTTACATGTGCCTTTTACATGTGCTTGACTTGTGTTGCAACCATGTGAAAACATTGGCAAAAGAGTAACAGCATTAGCTGATCCAAGACAGTCTCACGTCTTGTGACAGGTTTCAACTCCACCAAACAGATTGTGAAGCCACAGCGACATTCGTTGGCTTCTGGTGATTTTTTTCTCTGTACTTTTTGAAGCATTGTTTTAAAGAGGTCCTGCAACACATTTTTAATGAAGCTGCAAAATGTCCTGTGTAAGACAGGGCAGTGCTTTGTAAGTTTGCTCCTACAACATTTATTATAAGTTTATACACAACAGAGCTGCAAAGAGTCAATGGTTGCACCTCGCCAACTGGAGGCTTGTTCGACTGGTCGTTTCAAAGTGCTTGTACATCGCTGTGAAGCTCGTGGCTCGTGAAAGACCGTTTTAAAGCTTTATTACCAGAATAAGTTTGTCCATTAGTGATTAGCCATCTTCGTTTTCGTAAAAGAAGCCCACTTAATATCACGGTAAAGTTTAGTTGTTTCACTCTGCAGTGTTGCCTGAAGGCAGTGAAATGGCAAGTCGGATAAAAATGATATGCCATTTGGTGAGACTCTTGCTCTCCATGTGTAATTCTTGGCAGACCAGGAGCTGTAACATCTTGTTGACTGGTGAAGTTGACACTTGCACTTAATGGTTTGTTGTCACACTGCACTTCAACTTTCTCGTATGGTGTGCTCATATCGCTTTCTGTGCTGATGCGCCAACTGCAAGTGGCCGTTTGTTTACTGTGTTTTTGTCAGCTCTGGCATGGAAAATGGCAAACGCTGTTTAAAAAAATTTTTCAGATCCAATGCACATCTTGGAATCTATGTAAACCGGTTAATCAAATGCTATAAATGTGCCCATTTCGTTCCTGCGTCTTTGGCTTAAAGGGAGCTGGTGCCCGCACCTGTGCTCTTGCGCACCCATACTGCGCGGTGTTACACACGTGGCAGTCATCCCCAAAAGCTATAGTTGGCATTGGCTTGACAGAAGTATACATGCGATTGTGGCCTATGGTTAGAGCATCGTGCTGCTGCTTGTGCCGAGGACTGAGGTAAGATCCTACCTTCGGGCATGTCATTCTTTTTTCTTTCTTTTTTTTTTCTGAGCTTTTGAGTGCGAGCTTTTTGGTAAGACAGCAGCAGCATCCAGCAGCCAAGGTCAGGAAAGCCCAGGAGGGTTCACGGAGCAAGCTTCACTTTAGTAGAGACTATGAAGGACAGGGGGTGTCCCTTGAACAGCATTTTGAGCTTGCACGTTCCTCACATCATCTAGTGCCTGGGGAAGTTACCACACCATGTTCGAGTCTTGCGAGTCTTACCATACAAGTCTCGCAAATGGGCTTGTCAGGGTAGAGGCTCTGAAGGCAGCTGGTGTGATAGATTACAACCATCATGGTCATCGTGTGATATGTGATTTCATGCATAGCAGGCACATACCTGCCAAGTCTCCCGGATTACCCGGGAGACTCCCGGATTTGGACTATTTCTCCCAGTTGTACGGTTGACAGCAAAATCTTCCGGAAATGGCACTTGTGTCCCGTTTCTATGCGCTTCCAGCGCTTTGTCAGGCCACATTGGCAAAAATAATTCAGCCCAATCTAATCCAGTAGGGAAACCCTATATGTGCGCTATTTCGTTAACCGCGGAGCCGCTCCTTACGCTGACATGGTTGTTGAGTGCCCTAGTGGCCCTTGTCTCATTAAGCTAGCGAGTGAATGCCATGTTCCACAACTAGCAACACTCGACTCTCCATCGTTCTCCTTGGCGTCAGCCACTCTGGCATTGCGTAGGCCTACGGTCAGTCATGGTTTTAAAAGCAAGGAGCGCTAGCGCAAAAAGTATCTTCAAGTATTTTTAATGGGGTGCTCGGCCGAAGTGACGCTGGGTATTTTGTTGATACCACAGTGCAATGCCGAGTGCGAGCGGCAATTTAACTTCAAGAAAAAAACGAGGAATCTCGTCCTCGCAAAACGTGAAAGAAATGGAATTTCTTACAATCAAACATTCTCTGAAGAATTTTTGAACACCCGCCGTGGTTGCTTAGTGGCTTTGCTAAGCACGAGTATGCGAGATCAAATCTCTGCCGCTGCGGCCGCATTTAGTTGGGGCGAAATGCAACAATGCCCGTGTGCCATCTATTGGGTGCATGTTAAAGAACCCCAGCTGTTCGAAATCTGGAGTTCCCCACTACGGCGTGCCTCCTAATCAGACGTTGGTTGTGGGACGTAAGACCTGAGAAATTAATTAGATTTTAAAGAATTTTTGAGGGCAAAATTAGCAACGAAATGCTTGCAACAGGGAGACCTTGATGTACATGTGGTCATTTGTATATCTGTGAATAAAATTGTAATGAAGTTCTCCTGTCAGTACTTGGAAAAATAGACGTTGGGGGGGTGTGGGTTGTGTAACCGACTGACCCCCCCCTCACCCCGGTTGAAAAATCTCCCGGATTTAGTTTCTTCGAATTTGGCAGGTATGCAGGCAACACTGGAGGCTGAAGTTGCATTTCGCGCTCCTTCATTTGCGATCAAAAAATGGTGTACCCGTCATGACAGCAAGCAGTAGAAATGTGTTACGTAGTTTGGCATACAATATGCTTCATGAGTTTTAGTTGTGGTATATGGAGAAATTATTACATAGTCGAAATTGCATGTCACAAGCTATTCACCACGAAACAAGCGGAGTGATGTGTGTACTACCATGCTCTTGGCGGTTTCCAAAGCACTCTGCCTGCATTCGCAACCAAAATAAAGTGCATCACATACTAGAAGCAAAAACGTATACAAATAACGCATGATCTGCACGCAACAGCGTCACTTCTTTTTCTCATACGTGGCAATATGTTATATTTATAATATGGGGAAGTTATTCAGAACACGAGACTGCGGAGTGCAATTAATGATAATTTCCGTGGCGCTGCTTACCAAGCATGAAATACAGTGTAGCAGATGTTCATTTGGAATAATTGAATGGCTATGGTTTTTCATGCTGTATACTATTGTAGTTTTGCTATGGACGTTGTGTAAATACTAAACTTCTGTCGTGGCATTTGCAAAGTTTCAAGCTAGCTATAGGGACACACTTGTGATGAAAAGAAATATGTACATTTTCCGGTAGTGAAGCACCTCATCTTGTTCATAAACGCTTTTTTATATGCATTGTAATGTGGCACAGGTAATGTCTGTTTACAGTTGTGTTTTCTTATGAGTAAGCTGAAAGTGTTTGAAGGCTGTATTGACATCATGGTGTCAAGCCGCATGGCCAAGTTGGCTTTCATAATCATATCCTCGTGAATCGACATCTCTCTTCTGCCAACTAGATTTCCCGGCTGAAAAGGCTTTTATCTTGGCCGACTAATTAGGTTGTTCACATAGTTTTCTAGCTGAACGAGTGAGAATTTCTCGTAGTCTTTATAACAGATGCATTTGGATCTTAATATATATGTTTGTGGCCAAAGGTCTCAAATCATTGCTGTTATGCGAGTTCCACTATCGCGAATCCTTTAGTGTAGGGAATGTGAAATGACATCTGTCGTCAAACACTGGTGGTGTTGGTCATGAACCTAAGACCTAGCCTGTTTTTCTTCTTTTTGTACACAGAGTAAGCTATGTATGTTAATACATATTGCACATTGTCTTTCCCAATATGATATTCCAGCTTTATTTACATTGGAAGAGTGGCAGTTTGGGCTAGTTGGTATTCCATAGTCTAATAAGTTAAAAGCGCAGACGGGACGACAAGAAACACAACGCTTGTTTGTGTACAACGCTTGTTTGTGTTCTTGTCTTCCTGTCTTCGTTAGTGCTTTTAACTTATTCGATTATTTTATTTACATAACAATTTGGGGTAGTTGGCTTCATGCTGCATTTTTGAGGCAATTGAAACAGCATTTCCTGTCTCGTGTCTTGGTAGGAAGCAATTCCGTGTCGTGTCGAGAATGTTCGATCATCTTTTATTGATTAGCTGGTTGCACTGCATACAGAGATTTGAAGAGAAAAATGTGCATCTCTGTATCGCTTCCTGTCAAAATGGCCACCACTCTTCCATCTTGCTGGCCTAAGGGACGCACTGCAGCACTTCAGTTGGGGTGTGATTGCAACAAACTTAGCAGTGGTTCCGTATACCTACCTGGAAGTGTATCATTATGAAAATCTAGAATACTTCCATTTTCTTTCAACATGGGTGTTTTGGTGTTTTGGAAACCTTGGCGCTTTCATTCATAGTTGAACTCTGAAATGCAGAACTGTCGTTTGCTTCTGTGAAATGTTGTGTAGACTGTATAAAAACTAGCGCCATCTCTCTATGAATAAAATGGCTACTCACATTTTTGTGCGATTTGTTTCAGTTGTGAGATTAATGAAGCTTGCTGCGAGTGCTGTATCTTAGATGTGTGCTGCACATAACGTGAAGAAAACACTAACCAGGCCACAGGAAACATGAGTGCCTACTGACTTTTCTTTCTTAATTGATAGAATAAACTGGGTTTCAACAAGTAAGAGTGCATCCGCAGCTGCCCTGCCAGCACCATAGAGTAAACTACAAAAATTACTACTGGGAATTCTCGTGCCGTGGTCATTGAAGGCTTCTGTGTTTCTGAAATGCAGAAGCCTTAACACTTGTTCAGATACCATGGGAATGATGCATAGTACATGGATTTGTCTCAATAAATTGTGATTTCACAAGCTTTAGTTCTGTTCCATTAGCACAATTGGCAGAGTACTGATTATTTTAAGGCGAAAGCCATACCGGTTGTTTGAGGTATTTGAGAACACAATCTTGGCTTCAGGCGGAGGAGAATACCTCCAGCAAAAATAGACATATTTTCATAAAACTTTGGGAAATACTTCTCTTAAGGTTTATTTCCACAATTACTCAATGAATCCGCCATCCGCAGTCATAACCGATACAATTCGGCTTTGGAAACCGCTGCATCCACGGATCAGATGGTCCTTAGAGATGTTGGCCATTGAGTCGGCAATGGCAGTATTCAGCGAGTGTTTTGTTTTACATGGCTGTTAGTTAGCCTCTCTCTCTCTCTCAACGACGCCCGAGAGATAGCAGTTGCGCGAATTTAAATCTCGAGTACTGGAGGCCACATGTTGGGAGTTACGTGGTCGTAGAAGTTGTCAGCCAGCCACTCCTGAGTGATGCAGGCGGTGTGGGGGGAGCCGAATCTTGCTGAAAGACATAAGGTCTTCCTTATGAAACGGACTCTATCCAGGGTTTTTGAACGGTGGCAAGCACCTCCACGTACGCCGCAGCATTAACGCGGAGTCCTTCTGCAAAAAAATGTGGTGCCATGACGTCACCCTCGTTGCTGACGGCTAATACCATCACAGACGCCGGAAATGTTGTGTGCATCACTGTAGGCCCCTCATCAGCGCTTGCGCATAGCCAGCTGTCGTTACTGTGGTTAACATTTTGGCCTTGGTCAAAGTTTTTTTCATCTGAAAAAAATCGGAGCATTCCATGCGCCTCAAGTCTCTTCAGCTTGCTTAGCAAGCGCTTGGACCGGAGCAGATGATTCTCCCGAGTTTTATCAGACATGAATTGCCCCCTCCTCAAGACATAGGAATGGTACCTCAAAGTCCTCGTGCACAGCGAGCCTGACAGTCGACTCTGCTACTTGGAGCTCCTTTGCAATGGCCCACATTGACTTCCATGGGTCATCACTCACGATAAGTTGCAGCCGCTAGATAAAATCAGAGGTTCTGACAACGTCTGACCACTGACTCTACTTTTTCCTTTTCGCCACAGATGCCACGTCACCGTCACAACACATCATTTCTGTCCACACCTTGTAAATGAACGACTTCGCTATGTTCAGAAAGGTGGCAATTTCCAAGTCAGTGTGGTGTGCAGCCAGGGCGACGAGGACTGAATGGCGTTTTATTTCCTGCACCAGCCTGTACGCTTCCATCTTTGAAGAAACTGTGCAGTCTGAATGATAAGGGGTCAACCAACAAGAAACCGCACGCCTAGATAGATATGATGAGCCTGCTGGTGTCTATGGCGATAAGGAATGGTGTTCTCAAATACCTTGCGCACCCGGTATGTCTCATGGTGAGGTCTCCGTTTCAAGGCTGTTTCAAAACCGTGTCGTCAGCACGAAATGGTCCTCTTAGGAAAAGAGGCGATAATGCACACAAAATTGTGATTAAGGGTGGAAGAATGATTAAGCAAGTGAACTGGATTGATAATTGGGTATACAGAGAGGTGAATTAAGAGTGAATCGATGGTGATTTAAAGGGGTTCAGTTGGGTGGTAGGAGTCAAACGAAAGGTAATGATGAGATAGAGTGAACTAAGATAACGAGTAAATGAGAGTTTATGAAGGTGAATCGGGGAGTGATGGAAATTGGAGTAATAGAGTGTGATGGAAGTAAAACCGAGATGATAGAGTGAATGAAGGTGAACCAAGCAGTGATAGGGTGAATCAAGTGTGAATTAAGGGGTTATGGAGTGGGGAGTGACTTGCAAAAATATGAGCTTTCAGGGTCTAAGTGAGTGACTCATAAAAAAAAGTGCTGAGTCACGGTTTGAGTTTGGTGAATCATAGGAAGGTGACTTGCAGAAATGACTAAATTGAGGTTTCAGAGTGATTATGAATCGGCAAAAAAAGTGCCGAGTCACAGTCCAAGTTGGTGAATAAAGGATGACTTGCAAAATGACTGAAAAATATGGGGTCAGAGGGACGATGACTCAGTAAAAAAAAAAAGTGCCAAGTCACGGTCCGAGTTAGCTGAAATAAGGACCTGCCATTGAGTTAGCGGGGCTTGGGCTTTTGCCTTGAAGTTGTCTTAGTTGTAGCATAAGGGACCCCTCGTAATTTTTACTATAATTATTGTTACTTTATTACTACTATTATCAGTTAATCGACAGCAGCAGTTTCTGTGCTATGGTTCATTTTCACCTTCGTGCCATTCGCAGCAAACATCTAAAATGCAATAGTTGCAGCCACTGTAGGCATGTTTTTGTTGGATGTTGTCATGATGTTGTCACGGAACGCCTCCGTTCCATTTTGGAACGCGTACAAGATCACGCCCCTGGCCTCTACTAGAACAGTGTAAAAAAATTTTAATCTAAATACATCAATTTGGCAGTGGCGCGCATCAAACCTCCCTAGGTAGCCCGTGCTCAACAGCCAAGCACCTTAACCATTAGGAAACGTGTGCAGGCCTTGAACGTATGAATAAATTTGAATCATATGCAGGAGTTGCACGTAAAAAGAGATAAAAGTGCAGTTGCATTGATGTAGCCTCTTGTAGCGGTTTCTCGTAAAATGTTCAGGCACGCGTACTTAGTGTCGGGGCTGTGTGTAGCGAACGAAGATGTAGCAACTGCAGTCGGGGTAACATAGTGTCTCGTCGTGGTTTCATATAAAAAGTACAGGCACGCTGACATAGCATCGTTTAAATTGTGCTAACGTCATTCCTGAAAAGGCTCCATCGGGTAGCAGTTCACTCGTTCTGTAGCGTCTCGTCGCGATTTCTCGTACCAGTTTCTCGTACCAGAAAGAATGCAGTCAGGGTGACATAGCGTCGTGTCGCTCGCTTTACACTGTAGTGGCGCAGTAGAGCTCGCAGCATCGTACAACATGGGGCCTCGCAAGCTACCACGACCTGCCGCAGAAGAAGAAAAGAAAGAAGAAAATAGCACAAATGAATAGCAATCTTACACATTACATTTGCGTCTTCATAGTATTCAGAAATGCTTCACATCAACTTAGATAATCATTGTAGATGGTTTCTGCCATCAATCTTTTCCGCTTTTGTGTCTCCGTTTCCAACTTGAGAGGAAGCTTTAGCTTGGGGGCTCCTGTCTAATACATGGGTACCGAGAAATCGTTTTTCTCGGCAATCACTACCCCAAATTTATTGAGGGTTGTTGCGTTTGAAAGAAAAGGTTAAAGTCTAGTGATTGTTGGCAGCGGAACTTTGATTTAGGCTGTCAATTTTTTAAAAAATTGTTGAAAATTATAAGAAATTTCAGGAAATGAAACTATCGCTTTCACATCTCTGTAACTCGGCAATGAAAATAGATACCACAAATCTGTAAACTGTACCTAATAATATTTCCTTGTAGCCTTTCTCGGGTGGAGGAAGACTCTTCGGAGAATGCGGGCTCCGGTGTACATCTAAAGCAGACAAAATTGACATACACCACTATGAAAACATTATTATATGACTAAAACTTTTGAAAAAAGACTCTTAAACTCTGTAACACATTTACATAAGCTGTAAATTGATATATTTAATTTGTCCACTTTAGATGCTATAACAGATGCAGTTTACAGAACAGCGATATCTGTTTTTGGAGCAGAGTTATGCATTTGTTAACTTCATGCTTTTTTTTAAGCATGCCAATTTTGGACAATATTTCTAAAATTCCAGGCCCTAAATAAAAAATCCGCTTTTAACCGTCACTAGAATTTAACTTTCGCTTTCAAATACAACAAATTTCAGTCGAATTGGTCTAGGAGTTACTTAAAAGTGTTTCAGCATTTTGCATGTACTATTTGAATAGGCGGCATTGGTGTTGGTCCCAAGCTGAAGCTTCCTCTTAACAATTAAGCCTCCTCTATTGGTAAAAGTGGTTACTTGGCTATTGCTGAAATCATAATGGATGTCAGCCACAGACTATGAAGAATAAGTTGCGCCCCACTTCAGTAATCAATCAAGAGCACCACTGCATGCCACATCAAGCTTAGTGTAGCACGACTGTGTTCCCCATCTCTTGGGCGCACATCTGGAGGTGCTGCTACTGTAAGGGAACATGAACATCGGCATATTTTGTTTCTCATGCTATACATTCTATACATGAAGGCTACTCACGTCTGTCATCTCCGGCCACTACCAATGAAAAGCCAAGCTAACACGAAGTAGTAGACATTCGTTGGTGTATGTTTTTTTTTTTTTAGGTTAGTTTGCACTTCAGCATCAAAACAATGCTACACTTGATTGCATCATGCAGGGCTGCATGATTTTTTTTATGTATTTTTTAAATTGTTTTTGGTCTTGTGTGCCATGCTGCAAATTGCAAAAGTTTTTTTTTCGAAAAGTAAGAGTGAGAGGACACACGCTGGGGACAGTAACAGACCCTTCATCAGGTTTGGCGATTACAAATGGACAAGCACAATGCATAGATCATGCAGTGATGTTCATGTCCGCAGCACCACCTAGATAGAACTAGAGAAATGTTGATCATAGGAGCGACTCTGACCGCCAGTAGAGACATCATGAGGTAGTCACCTCAGCGTCACACACAGCGCCTGCAGCATGCAGATAGGTGGTTTCTACATCACACACTTCGGCGGCATCTTTCTCAGCGTAATGGAAACCAATCGCTATACCAGCGGTGTTCAAAGAATTTGTGGTCAAGAATGAAGCGAAAAAAGTCAGTCACTTTAGCATACACGAAAAAGGATGAAGGTGAAAGCCTGCGCGCTGTGATGCAGACATCACAACGGCTCCGATATGGAAACTAGAAGGCATATAAGGAATATTGCTTGCAGACGCAGGCCAAGGCAGTGGCCGAGAGGGTAATCGGATAACTAGATCGTCTCGCAACATGATTATTTGCTTCTGCCTCCACTGTAATAATAAACCTTTTTCAAAATTTCTTGGAGCAGCACGCTCCCTGAACGACACTTTCCAACTTGCAGTGTATAGCCAAAATTTCCAATGGGGCCTGGTGAGGGGCACTGGCACTGCGAATGTTACTGTGGATTGCATGGTAAACCTGGCCGTAAAATCTCTCTCTCTCTCTCGTGTGTGCATGTGTGTGCATGATGCAACTCATCGGCATACTATCATTCTCCGCCACCAGATGGTGCCATTACTCTATCACTGAAAAAAAGAAACTATAGAAAATACATCAGCACAGATGAGCAAGATTCGGAGCCTCTGGACTTACTTCCAGAAAAGAACACTGACAAAATTAGGGATTTGTGCAACCTAGATTGGCAAAATACCAAGGACAAGGTCCCTTGGCACACAGTGAAAGGACTAGATGAAATTACTATTAGAATAATCGAACTGGGAAAAGAAAGAAAGGAAGCTTTGCTAAAGGCACTGGACCATAGCATAACTACTACTAAACAAATTCCAGATAGCTGGTGCCAGAGCAGAACGAATTTGATCTGCAAAGCCAAAGGAGATAAAGATAACATTAGATCGTACGGACCCTTTACTATTATGTCAATAGCATATAGGATTACAATCCAGGAGATAAAGTGTGAGCTTGAGACATGGGTAGAATGTAAGAGGATATTAGAACTACAGAGCGGCTTTAGAGAGGGAAGGCAATTAGATGATAACCTGTTTGTGCTACCACAGTGTATAGAAATAGTAAAGGCTGACACTAGACCATTATACTATATATGCTCTCTTCGATATAAGTGGTGCTTACGACAATGTGAATAGAAAGCTTTTGGCGAATACTCCGAGGGATGAGGGTGTGAATGAAGGCATTGCAGAACTGATAAAGGAAATATACAGAAAGAATATAGCTCATATTTCATTGCAAGGCTTAGAGGGGCCCTGAAACTTTTTTCTAACTACGTAATCGTAGAATGGCCTCACTATTAAAAAGACGTCGCCTCATAAATTTCATGCTGCAAAAATGTTTCAAATGTGTAAGTCGAGGTAGACGTAGTTATCGCACTGACGAGCAGCTTCATCTCCCGTCTCCACTGGCACACTGGAAGCTACACAGGGTAGGTGGTACAAAGGCTCGTCACGACACCACGTGGTAGCTGTAGCATCTACTCTGGGCCGCACGCCACTGCTATCGTGGAGGCCACGCAGCTATGCGCAACTGGCGTGTGCAGACCAGCAGTGCAAAGCTGAAATGCTTTTTCCGACTTTTCGATATCAGAGCCATATATATTCTTTTCATTTATTTGCCTCAAAAGTAGCCATAATGGTATTACTGAGAATGTTATCGCGATCACGAAATCAGCCAATAGCTGTTGGTGGGCTTCGCTGCTTGAGATGATAACATTGTGAAGGCGAGAGCAAGTGATTTTCCACTGCTTTTAACACGAGATTATGAGCTCCCTGCTGCCTGCAGTGCAATAATATTTTTTTTTAATTTACAATATACTGCAGCCCTGTTTGAGGCTATAGCAGGAGTGGAACACATGTACATGCATGAAGAAAACACAATATAAACAAATTGCAGGAGTTGAACACGGATGAATTGATAACATTTAACAACATGAATTATGTTGTTCACATGATCAATGTATACAGGGACCCTCGCCTGTATACTACTAACAACCAACTATGTATCTTGTATGAATAATGAACTGAAACTGAATACAAACCAATAAAATGGGCAACTAATTATGGTTGATCGTGTCTAAAAACTGGTCCAGTGGCAATGAACGCATGTCACCTGATTAAGAATTCCAATGATTAATGGCTCACAAGGGGTACGTTAAGTAGTTAATTAGTATGTACAATGATAGACATAAAATTAAGCTTATGGAAATCACTTGTCCGAGATGGCCTAGCAGGTGTCACGTATTTTGTGTTAGACGGACGACAAGACCAACTAAGAACTTTAATGATTCAACAGCACACCAGGAAACAGGGGCATGAGGCCTAGTGAAGACAACGTTGAGGAAGGTGAAAAAACACGGTCGTAGCAGTGGCAAATAAATCTTTCAGCTTTATTTTGTACCGTACTTTCCGGTGTATAAGACGCGCTTTTTTTTCTGAATTTTTCGTCGGTGCGTCTTATAAAACAGTGAGACTTATGTACGTTTTCTTTTTTTTTCGGAAAAACTGCCGTCAAAATTGGATTCGATGTTATGGCCACGCGAAGTGCGCTGGTTAACTTAATTGCTACGGGTTCTGTGCGCGCGGGTACGTTCTTCTCGTGATCGAGTGCCCGAGCGCCGTGCGAGAAGGACGGAGCAGCAATGCAAGCGCCGCGAGTCGGCCGACCCCGAATTCGTCGCATCTGCAGATCGCTTTCAAGATACGGCGCTCGCCGCTGCGCAAACTACGCAGTTGCTACGTACCAGAGTACAAGCCCCCCCCCCCCTCCCTTCCGCGCTGCCTTCCCGCTTTTCTCCCTTGTGCGCGATTCCGCTCACCGTCGGACGCTTTCACTCGCACATACAGCATACGGCGCGTGGGGACGATGTTATCACCCTTGGACTTTACACGGAGCATCGCGGCAACCAGGACGACAGAAATGCGCCTGGAGTGGAAATATATGGCACACATACGCTTGCGCGTGACCCGCGTTCACGCAGTGACACGTCACTATAATTTTTTTTAATCGCTTACCGAACGAACAGGTGCGTCTTATACACAGGTGCGACCTTTAGACCGGAAAATACAGTAATGATTCAATTTTGTTAATATCAGACTGCTTGTACAGGCACCAAACAGCAGCAACATATTCAAGAACGGGCCGTATCAGTGACTTGTAGTGCAGTTACTTGGTATCCTTAGGCACTGATATTAATGTGCTACACAGATACCTGATCTTTGTAATGCTCTGTTAGTAACAACAGCAATATGCTCAGACCAAGACAAATTATTGGTGAGGATTATGCCAAGATATTTATATTTATCAACACAGTCTAATGGTGAGCCATCAAAACTGTTTTCAAGGACAAATGGAGAAGAGCTTCTAATGAATTGCATTACAACAAGGACGTGTTCTCGGACTGTACACTTTCCATAATAGTATCACTTTCAGTATGCACTTATTGGCTAGTTGAGCAGAACCGAATGAGCTGATTGGCTGGTTGAGCACTACATCACACGTGATATAGTATCGCCGAAAGTGATCATCCCAGAATGCATCCCCAGTTTAATAGTTGGCTCACATGTTCACAGGAGCCTCTTCTACAGAAAACGCCCTTGTTCTTGCGTTGTAGTGCACGCCAGGTGGTTCAAAATTAATCCGGAGCCCTCCACTATGGCGTGCCTCATAATCAGAACTGGTTTTGGCACGTAAAACCCCAGAAAGAAAGAAAACAAACAGATCTGCGATATTCTTTTATTATGTTCAAAAAGTGATTCAGGTCACCTTTAAAGGGGCCCTGAAGCACTTTTTATCAAAGTCGAGAAATGCATTTGAAGTTAAAGTAGACTTATTTCAGAAATACAGTATAGACCACTTATAACGTAACCGCTTATAGTGCGGTCTTTTCAGACTCCCGTTAATTTTCCCATAGCACTCCATGTATACACGTATCGCTTATAGTGCAGTTGCGGGAAACGAAATACCTGTTACAGTGCGGCTGCCTGGGAGTACGGAAGTCAGCGAAGACGGCGAACGCTTCCCTCAAACGGGCGCCCCAAGGAGCGCTCGAGGAAGAAAGAGAGACGAAGTGGAGGAAAGGGCACGTGGTGCGAACGAACAGCCAGTGAGGCTGAAATCTTGAGTGCAAGTCGTGAAATCTCGCGGTGCGCATAGCGAGCGAGGGCCACGAAACTGCCAACGCTCGCTTCACGATAACGGCAGTAAACGAAACTTCAGGGAGCGGGCGGCGCCGGCACATCGCGGCGAAGGGCGCACGCGGAGACCGTGGAATGTGAGGGAGGAGGGCGGCAGGGAAACGGATTTCGCCTCGGCAACTCCGCCGCTTCGGTGGCTCCCCTCGCCCTCCCTCGCAGCTCCCTCACTTTCGACTGTCACCGTGCGCGCCCGCCGCCGTGCACGCGCCGCCGCTCCAGCCGGCCCGGCGCCAGCTCGCCGAAGTTTCGTTTTCTGCCGTTATCGGGAAGCGGGCGTTTGCCGGCGTGGGCAGTTTCGATGGCCGGCCTGGGACAGCGCCGCTGCTTCCCTCTGCGCCGTGGCCGCAGCGTGCAAGGAAGCATAAAGGAGAAAGAAGGGTTCACTGCCATTTTCTACACGTGGCTACGGTAGCGTGGCTGAGACGTCGGCACGTACACGCATGTTCCGGCGCAACGCAGAATCGGCGACCTTGCCATTTGAGAAAGGGTGAAATTTCCGCCGCGTTTTTTTTTTTTTTTTTTCGTTCGCGCGCGACATTGAGGGGTCTCTCCTAAGCTTTTACTCTATGGCGGTGCCGGAGCAATGCCGGTCGGAGGCGCCGCCGCGTGATTGGGTTCGAATTAACGAGATTCGACTGTACATTGAATGCAAACGTTCTAGCCGCATTCCTCGACTGTCGCATATGCGTGGCGGCTCTGTGCACATGTTTTGCATATGTGCGGGCCTTGAAAATTGTTGCTTTGGCTATAGTGCGGTACCGCTTATAGTGCGGATATTCGCGACTCCGGCGACTTACGTTATAAGCGGTCTACACTGTAATATTGCCGCAAAAAGTACTTCAATTCGTTCAGCAGTAGCGGAATTATTGGCAATCAAGCGTCCCCTACGCGGTGCTTCCGCTCCGTCTTCAGTGACTTGGACTGGGAAGGCTACGGCGGAGCAGGGTCTGCCCACAACGCTCTGCCTACTGAACGTCACCATGGCGTGCAGAATCTCACCATGACTCCACTACTTCTGATTTGGCGCCTACGACGCCCCAAACAGGGTTGTCCTCAGTGAGCTGCAGTGCGCTCAGCCAGAGGACTCGAAGCGGCACCCTGTGGTGGCCGCAGTTGGCGCAGTATCTACGCTTCGTAGTAGACTGCAGCTACATGCAACTGTCGTGCATATTCGCTGCATTTGTTTTGTGCACTACAGGGCTTGAGTGTGCGCTCGCGCCCATATGCTTCAGTTTGGCCGTGCTACATCGTGCGGACTGTTTTGGCCTGCACCAGCTTGACCGACGGATAGTAGCCACATCCAACCTGCGCGTTTTGAAGCGCTATCAAAGGCTCAATACAAAGCGAAGTCTGCCAAGGCGTCTAACCAGGAGCATGCAGGAGCGAGCGCACGCGAGCGCACGCTGGCAAGCGTGCGTGTGGTCTGACATGTTTCGTGTGGTTTGAGGCTATAGTTGAGTGTACAAAACTAGTCAAAATTAGCGAGACCGGACAGCTACGACACTGATAAGCAGAGTGGCGAAAGCTTTATCCCTACGCGGGATCTGGGATACACACTTCGTGTACAAAATCGGGTCTCGTGGTTTTTAATTGTAATGCAGATCAGGGTGTCTCTATACAGGATTACCGATTACCTAAAATATCTGGGAGAATACATAAATGAGGGAACAATGTACATGGGTACCCACGTAGATGCACTTTAAGCAAGAGGCAGGGGAAATGCAGCTAACGAAGCATATGGCATTATGGAGGTATAGCAAGTAGGAAGTAGTCAGAGGACCGTGGAAAGAGGTAACGTTACTAGGGCTCACATTCAAAAATGCCGTGCTGTGTTTAAGGCCAGAAATACAGTAGGAGCTTGAAGCATATTTCCATATTTCCAAAAAGACCCGACTGGCTGAGACAGTAGCGCGCCCAGGATCTCTGCTAGGGGGGGTGAGGGGGTTGACAGTTTGCCAATACCATCTAAACAGCACTAATTTCGATTTCCTCACTGGAAATTGTAAAAAAAATGCACTTTTTGTGAGTGTGCAGACGATTGCACGTCTTGCATCTTAGTTGCAGTACTCAAATGCGCAAGGAAAGAAAATGGGTTAAACAAAAGTCGGTCTCAGGGGGGGGGGTTACAACCCCTTCCCCCCCCCCCTCCCGTCGGTGCGCCAATGGGCTGAGGGCTGAGAGAGCCGCCGAGATACAAGATATCTCGGCCGTCTCCTTGGTGACGGGGGCAGGAGCGTCATCGACCCCCTCCCGCTCTTTTGTAAAGCTGGTCAAATAAAGTTGTTTTCTCTCTGCTCTCCGAAAAACAGTAGGTAGATTAGCACTAGGAGTCCATGGAAAAATTACAAATGAATTGTTACCAGGAGACATGGGTTAGGCATCATTCTAGGTTATAGAAAAGCACAAAGGAAAATATCTTGTGAGAAAAGCCTGAAACATGTGGAGAGCAAAGGTGTTTTGTATACAGTCGAACCCGGATATATCGAACCCACATATAGCGAATTATTGTGTATAACGAAACAGCAGTAAAATCTTGAAATTTTTTGTATAAAATTTGTTTTTTATATATTTAATTACCTTATATGGAATTTTTTTATCTCCTTCAGATTTGATACATACGGGTTCGACTGTATATACAAAATGTAGATTCTCAGTGGTGGAAAAGGACTAGAAGAGAGAGAGAGAGAAATAAAAGAAAGGAATGGCAGGGAGGTTAACCAGACACACGTCCGGTTTGCTACCCTTCAATGAACTAGAAAACCGAATAGTAGTAGGTATACAGGCCACAGTAAGGACAGTGAGACAAAAAAAAAAAAGAAGGCATAATGGTGGAGTGTGAGCAGTGGTTAGAGATGGAAAATAAGACAAAAATATAAAACTATAACATAGGGAGAAATATCAGCAAGGAATTTTTTTTTTAATAACTCGAGGGGTAGTGCTTTCCTTGGCACTGCCCCTTGAGTTATTGAAGAAACGACGCTCTAAGAACGCAAAGTTATTCAAGGAGGTCTGCCTAACCCCTTCAGGTGCCAATCATTCCTGGTCATTGAAAATTCAGTTTGGCTGCATTTCGTGCATCCTTCGATTCATTAAGAGTGTACAGTGGCAGAAAGAATGAGGAATTTTTGGTTCGATCTTCAGTGAGTTTTCTCAAGCTTATATAGAATATGGACTCCATGTAAGAAATCTTTACAGGAGCGTAAGATATGACAATGTCAAGCATACTTGGAAAGCACTACCCAGCCACTTGAAAATTAAGTATGCCTGATGTAAAACATTGTGAAAAGAAAATGAAAAAAAAAATGAACACGTTGCATGACGGCATGGTGCAAACACGAGCATTCACCCTGCTGTATCCCTTCCAACTCACGTTACTAAACCCCTTTACCCATATATTATTCATACTTGCAGCACAGGTTCTAAATATCATTATTTTGATTAGTTATTTAGCTTTTTATGCACTATTTTTATGTACACAACTTTGCACACAGCACCTAAGATGGCCCGTGTGTAGCATAAAAAAAAAAAAAACAAGGGAGACAATTACACACATTTTGTTAGAAAGCCGCAACAAACTATACAAAAATGTGGTCAGTTTCCATGAAGGCATGCATGGAATGTACAGAAAGTAATGAGAGGGTAAATATTTAGGCCTAGTAAACTTACGAGTCGTTTTGAATATTGGTGGGTGCATAAGATAGAAGATGTCAGAGTGATTAAATGTTGGTACTTGTCCATAGTTTGGTGCATAATCGTGAACATTATGACAGTAACAATTGGAAATTGAAACATATTTATGCACTTTACAGTTGCATATGAATATAAATTGTATTTAGGAGTGTGGTGACACGGCCGCTGGATTAAAAAAAAAAAAAAAAAAAAAAGGTGCGGCCTGCCGCGTGCATCGAAAACGGTGTGATCCGCCGGGGGCTGTTGTCTAGCATCGGCATAGCAAATGCGTCAGGAACGCGCTTGGAACACCGTCGCGCGTGCAATCCGACGCGTTCCAACCCCGTCAGCTAGCGCCGTTCGGCTACTGTAAAGTCCCTAAAAAATAGTTTTTTTAGGGACTTTAGGGAGCGGCCGACAATGCAACTACGGCCGTCACGTTCGCTCCCACAGCAGCGCGCCCGACGCGGCAGGCCGCACCTTCTTTTTTTTTTTTTTTTTTTCAATGCAGCGGCCGTGGTGGTGACATGTCACTGACTCGTTTCAAAAGAGAATTCGATCATCATCGTCATGATAAGATTTCACTGCTTTGCCTCTGCTGGACCAACTCATTTATTGTAGACATAGAAAGAAATCCCACCAATGATAATTGCATTCAAAAGTGTGTATCAGCACGAATGTATACGCATAAAGGGGTGGGGATTTTAAGAGGTTTAAGGAAAGGGCAAGTGCAAGCTTTTGAATGACAATATATGCTCCCCGCTGCAAGTACTGGGATCATCGACTCAGATATGCTCATGACACTAATACCTAAGCGACAATATAGGATGTTCAAAGACTTCGGCCGATAAGACAGTTTGGTGTCGAGATGGACACCGTAGTCTTTCTCATGAACCCTGAGGTAGGAGTACAGCAAATTATATGTTTAATTAACCAAAAGCTTTCTTCGTATATATATATATATATATAGTATTTAACACTCCAGGCGCATTTCCGCCGTCGCCGTGATATGTTCCTTATGAAGTCCGTTCTACTCCGGCTGCTGCTGCGTATGGCGTGGACGCACGGGCCCTATCTTGAAAGCGATCTGCGATGAGTACAGTCTGGGTACAGTGTTCTAGTACGCTGTAGTCTGGGTGCGCCGGGGGCTCATAGCTTCGTGCGTGTGTATTGACTGTCGTGTATTCTTGTGTCTCTCCGCTTTGTCTTGTCAGTGCGCTGCTTCACCAATAAGGTATTATGAATTTATGATCAATCACCACACTCGCCCAACTTTCCACATTACTGTTCTCCCCGCATACTTCGCGTTCAAGCCAGAGGCAGCACGAAGGTCGTTTCGCTCGGACATCGCGCGTGAGACGTGTTGTTTGCCTGTGCACGCGCTACACCACAATTGTTAATTTAGTTAGTAAGCGAATGTTTACGAGTGATAAAGCTACTATCCTTACTTCGTATAGCTGTATGCTATTTTGCTATCGCAATCGATGCGATCGCCTTTCGGGTGAAACTGCGACTTTTTTTTTTATTTCTTTCAATTCCAAGCGTGAAGGAAAAAAAAAATTCTCTTATGTCAAGTCCCCATTTCTATCGCACGTAGCATCGACAGAAAGAGAAAGGAGGAAGAAATGGTTGCAATAAATAAAACTTTGCATGTACAAAGTATCTCCGAGATTATCTGCATAACCTCCGAGATCGCAGCGTTCCGTCGTTGCATTACGGTAGCGCAGTTTCGATTCTGGTTCTGCCTGCTTCATCACCACCACCATCATCATCAACTCAAGCGGAACATGCAACGGTCACTACTTCCGGCTGCGTTTTCGGCTTTCGTTTGTGTACGGCATGTGTGCGGTGCGTGGTACGGTGTGAGCGAGTTTCTAAGGACGAGCGATCACGTGTATATGGTTTGCTTTGCACCTGCCTACACTGCCGACCTTGAACTGCTAAAGATTGCATCTCCGCCGCATTCGTGTTCTCTGCATTGGGAACCATGCTGCGGTAAGGTAGCGGCGGAAGACTGCTTTTGCCGAGTGTCTGCTACCGTTTGAGATGACTACGTGCGGCCTACTTTTTATCACCCATATTTTACACTGCCGAAACAGCAAATGCGATGTTCTTACCCCAGGAAGGTTCATGTCGCCTTACGCAGGCACACAAGCGTCATAGCAAGTCGCCAATGTCAACGCATGAATATTTACGTTGCATGCAGAATCTTCATTCCGGATCACGTTCTTTAGCATGCACGTTTATCTGAACATTGGTAGCTAGGTAACGTCACTGGCATAAATGCTGCCGCTTAATCCGGTATCTACCACGCGTTTTGAGGTTGCCAAGCGAGTGTCTTAGCAGTTCAGCATCAGTGAGCAAGGGCCGATAGCTGTTCGCAAAGATAGCGAGATTTTTGTGTTAGTTGCCCGCTACGTTTTTGTTTCCTTCTTTTTAAGTATGTGGAGTGGCTCTTTTATTCTGTAGGACAACAGTAGCACTGCTAGGCCCTGATAAGGGCACGGAGCCCTGCTTGAGCATGACGTCAAAGCAGAGGCGCGTGTAGTCTTAATTAGCACGTTGCACGTGTTTATTCACTACGAAATGTTGAGCGCCGCCAAGTTCCGCCCAGAGCAACCAAACAGAAAGCAGTGGTGTCTCGCTTCGCTTGCCTAAGTACTGCATAACATATTCCATTAAGAATATGCGACATTTTACCTGTATTTAGAAAAATTGTACCACTTTTACACTGATTGGAAGACAAGTGGGATTGAGTTAATTGCCAGGCTGACTCTTGTTTCTCAAGCTGTATGGCATGTAAAACAGACCTTCTGGTGTTAAAGCCTGTGTGCTTCATGTGAAATTTCATTGGAATTGGCCATTATTTTTTTGTTGGCGCTCTGTGGCCACAACTGGCCCTTGCGCCAGAAAATCCATTAATCAATCAAATCATTATTATTTTTTTCTTCTCTAGTTTGAACAGCCTACCCTATGGTTCATACGGTTATTGAAATGACAGTGTGGAGGTCCTCTTCATGTAATAATTGAGACAGTGGCTTAAATATCTTATCCATGGGCCAATCTATATCACTGTCTTTTTTGTTTCATCAGTTTGTAGCTAGCTCTTGGAATTTTCTCACGTGTAGATCTCATTCCTGGCCAAAGCCACAACACACTCAGCTGTAGATGCTGGTGCAGAACACATTGGACAGTTTGCAGGGTTTTCAGGTGTCACTGAGACCCGTGATAAAGAGTGCAAGGACAACCCGAAATCTCCAGAGACTTATTCTACTTGAGAAAGATTCTGGAATAGAGAGCACTTGCCACAGTTTGGTGAACAGGGGCACCCGGGAGATTTCGTGTTGTGGTACATTCCAGTGGTACATTCCAGCCTCACTGAGGTTAGTACAAACTCTCGCCAGATTGCTCTGCATTTACTGATAAATGTTCGTTTGACTACTTGATACCAGCAATAGTTTACCACGTTATGGTGTGCTCAGCTGGCACATGCATGCAATTCACCTGCCGCAGTGCATCAGTGGCTGTGGTGTCTTTCCCGCCACTGAAGATGAGGTCAGAGGTTTAATGAGGCAGCCACATTCCAGTGATGTCAGAGTGACACAAGAACACTAGTGTATTTCTCTGGGTGCATGTTAAAGGAACATAGGTGATCGAAATCAGGCCAGAGCCCCTCGCTACAATGTTTCTCAAGTTCCATGAGTTGGTTGGTATGCAAGCTCCGTAATTTTCAGGGTTTGCTCAGGTCCTTGAAACCCTTAAAATTGTAAAGTACATTTAATGAAATTCCTGTAATTTTTTTACGCTTTAATTTCTTGAGTAATACAGTCTAAGGTCAATTATGTTAACTGCTTTCTATAACACATCAGCATGGATCCGTCAAACTTCCCATTGTAGAAGCAATGTAATCTCTTGCTTTATACGGTGCAATGAAAATAGGAGACGAGGACACGTATTACACAAACCGCTTGTTTTAGTAGTCAAGCGTAGAGATGTAATCTTCGTCTTCTAATCTCCGCTACGCCGACGCACAAGACGAAGTCTACTAAAGCTCCCATCATTGCCTTTGTCGTCGACATAGAAGAGATGCGGCAATATAAATCTATGTATATGTATATATATATATATAAATTTTAAGCCTGCACGAGTGTACACGCATTCTGCTTCACACAATGACTTGCGCTGAACTGGAAAAACCCCAGTGGGGCGACGCTTGGTGCTGGTTCCCCTCCCGTGTTTGCACTGCTCTCTTTGCGCCTAGTTACGAACTTGAAGTGGTCAAGGCTGGACATTTACAGTATAGTTTTTGTATCTTTAGTGCGATAAAGCTATCTGCATTGATTTGAAAACATTGTTATAGTAAAAAATTGCTACATGGGATGCCGCTCTGCACCCTTGAAAAAAAGCTTTGACAGGACCTTGAATAACCTTGAATTTTTATCTCTGAAACCTGTACGAACAATGAATTATTTAAAAAACTTGATTCCTGGTTCATGCACCATTGATTTCTGGTGGTGATGCTTTTTTTTTTTTCTCACAGCGCTTAGTTATCATAGGAAAAGGGAGCCAGGCTAGCAGAATGAGGTCCTCTCTAGCACATGCATTGTACCATGTATCTCTCTTGTGCATAATGACATCAAATAATCAACAGATGAATTCTCTATGCCATGAAGCATTATTCATGCAATCGAAATGAACAATGGCTGCAGTTGTGCAGCTGGGCAGAGGACAATGCTGTGTTTTCACTAACAGAATTCAGAATGGATGTGTTTGAGTGCCTTCAGCCGGCCTCACTGGATTGACCAAAGACACAGGAACTTAAATTTCGACACAATTTGCCGATTTTACATGTGACCAACATACGCTCTTCCACTGTGTACTAGACCTTTTTGTGTGCACAATAGTCAGCAGCCTTGTTGCTGGTGATGCCTTCTTTATGGGATGATGCCTACTGAATCAGTGAATGAATTACCATTGTGTATAATAATCTGGCACTTTAATTTATGGAATCCACCATACCATGTGGCAGTGAAAGCAGTAGCAGCACTAGGCATGTGTCTTTCTTGGCTACATGTGTTGGCAAAGTGAGAGAGGGACGACGGTAGGGAGGTAAACTGAAATAGTATGTGGTTTGCTAACTGGTGCAACAAGTGGTGCTGGTAATTCTTGCCAGGCTGATGTGTGAAGCCTTGCTGGTTAACTGGTGAAGTTATCTTTCCCATATAATATTCACCACAGGCTCAGGAATTGCAGCATGTTGTTATAATTTTAGTATAGCTTTTTTTCTAGCCATGACTTGCATTAACATGCTCATAAGCAGAAGAGGGCACACAAAAGTACAGTGTGTTTTTCGTGATTATTGAATTCTGCTGTCATGCTGTTGAAAAAGCACATATGCCCCATGACTCCCGTATACAATAATTCCATATTGGCATGTGGGGTTCCTATAGGCCCTTTTCTTCGGCGAGATAGCTCAGTACAAACAGATGGTGCTTGCACCGCACTTAGTCATTTTGGCCTTGAAACCTGCCTTCATGGTGGTTCAATTCCTGGTCGGGGCGGGCGCATTACAATAAGGATGAAATGAATAAACGCTTGTGTACTCAAATTTAGGTGCACGTTAAATAAAGTACATGGGATCGAGATGGTCGCGACCACCTCTCTCATAACCCAGTATGTAGTATTAAGACACTAAAGCCCACATTTTGTAAAATGCGCTAAATGTAAATGTGTTGTACACGTAATTGATTAGTTGATTGACAACTTTGCCATTCTCACATGGATCTTTGTACTAAAAGCTGGTCAGCTCGCAGTTTCTTGTGCTCAGAATGGAGACGTATTCTAAGAAAGGTGTACCACTTGTTAATGGTGTTCTGCTAACTCTGCTTGACTGTAGCTACTGTCCGCCCAGGTTTTCTTGTCCTGGTTTCTTTGTGCCGTAACTCCAGGATAAAATGTTGAACTGTCATCTAACTCCAACCAAGGTGTTGGTCTAGTGGATTAATTTTGCTATTATTTTTTATCAGTGGCATAGTTATCAGAAAAATATGATGACCTGATAACATCGCAAATTTAGTAGACACTGGCTCACACTTGTAAATAACATTTTTCTGTCTTCCATGTTTCTTCTGCTAACATCTGGCCTCATTCACTGAAACTTGCTAGAACTCACAACCATGTATTAGATAAGAGTGCACTCATTGGAGAGTATGTTGACCAATAAGTAGTTTACATACCACGTTGCCTAAGAATATTTGAAGCTGAACGTTTCGTCACGAGCCACAACGTAAATGAGTGACGAATGATATGTTTTCTCTGTAAGCTGCTACAGAACTTCCAAATATGGATTTTTAAGCACGGCATAAAGAAATCTAGCGCATTTGACACTTTATGGGTGATTACTTGGAAAATAAATAATGTAATGACATTGTACCAAACTATGTTACTGAACCCAAGACATGACAACCTGTAGTTTAGAAGCCATTGGCACTAAGGAAAAAGATCAATGAGTGACAGTAATTCTGATTTAATACAGCGGCTGAAAGTGCGTGTAACTAGTATTCAAGCTGCATTCTAGTAGACGCACCGTACAGCAGTGCTTGTAGCATTTGTACAAGGTGAAATAAGCTTGGAAGGATGAGTATGTGACATTTGCATGTCTTGTGAAGCTTTGGCCAAAGCTTCGTGCCGTTCACAGTCATTGTCGGCGACAAATGCTGGCACTGGCGTCGGGCACTGTCACGCAGCAGAGGCCGGCTGATGCAAGCAATGGAATCGTCACCACATGATCAAACATGGCAGCACCCATGGGAGCGCAATGAAAAGGGTCTATATAAAGAGCTGATGTTCCCATATATGATCACATAGGATGGGGCACTTGTATCTTTTTATATAGGACGATAGTGTCATATTTGCTTGTGTGTACACTTAGGAAGTTAAGCAATGCCTCACTTTTAATGGTGCACTGAAATTCTTTTCTTGGGGGTGGAACCTGTGCAGGACATTATTAGCAATCATGCCTGTCCGTGTTGGTGTCCGTGAAGCCAGCAACACAGCATTTGTGAGCCGTGTGAAGCGGGCAACTTATGTGCGGCACTACCCAACAGTGCTTGTGCAGCCAGATGGTTCAACTATCAATGTGCGCTACCATGAGCCCCGCAGCCTTATCAAGGTAAATCTACACATCCTTGCCATTTGGCTTAACATCATGTCCTGCTGATGCCACATTTAATGCAGTGAACTGCTGCTTGCTGCCTTTACTCTGCTTTAGAGAATCATTTTGCTTGCAATTATCTTTGGGCTCTGTCTGATAGGTGATCGTGTGAGCAGGCTGTTGTGAACAGAAGGGCAACAGCACACTATGTCCCACCGTATCCTGTGCTGGCTCGTGTGTGAAACCACATTTCCACTGAAGAGCAGCCACTGGTGTAGACCGTTCAGACTCTGTTTCTGTTGAAAATTTACACAATCTTTGTGTGACATTCCACCTTCTTAAAGCAGTGAGATATTCCATTCTTGACACTGTGACCAGGGAGATCAAATGAACACAGGGCCAAGAAGTGGTAAGCTCTCAAAACCGTCCCGAATAAGTGGTGCAAGTTGTGCAGAAGTAGCAGAAAACAAGCAGACTACAATCGAACCTTAATATAACGAACATTACAACAAAGCAAATATAAAATGTTTCTCTTTGATATGGCATCTCACAAATATATGCTTATAATATGTACTGAATATGATGAAGGTATTCTTGTGTTTGATGAGACTTCTTTATAACGAGGTTCGACTGTGTTCATTCAAAGATTGTAGTTTAGTATATCAAAAAAGTGGTGGCGCGTGGAGCAGAGGTGGAACACCCGGCCTCTAATCTGAAGGTCGTAAGTTCGAATCCTCCTCTAGTCCACTAAATTTTCAGGCATGGAGTGGCGCCTGACACCGGAAAAAAAAAAATCGCTGCGAGCTAGGGGGGCTATACTAGTCGAGGTGCAACCAAATTAGGAAGGCCCACTAAGCTTCAACAAAGTCACTCCCTCACCAAAACAGAAATTGGCCTCCCTGGTGCAGTATTTCGCCACTACCTCCCTCATGACTCCTACGCAGGGAGAGGCCTTCATCCTGCAGTGGACATTAATATAGGCTGATGATAATGATAACAAAACCTAGCTTGTTTCAACTAAAACTAAATCATTGATAACACTAGCTTTGAATAAGCAGTGGGAGTGCTCGCTTTTGCCACGTACTGCTCTCATTTCTGAAAAATGTAAATGAATGTTCTACTCCAGGACACCTGGAGAATTTAGCAATGTGGGTGGGTTGTAGTAATATCTATCAAAACAACCAATTGGGATGTACAATCTCATAAATTATTGTTATTTTAGATTGTAAAGTTTGATCATAAGCAGGGTTTAGAGTTATCGGTTTAAACTTTAAATAAAATAAAATAAAGGAAGTGGTGCACTGCATTTTCTTTCCAGGATTTAGTTTTCACCGAAAAGGATCAGTGGAAGCAAATTTATCAGAGTGCCTTATTTTGTGAGAAAGCTAATATGGCAATCGGCACGCAGCTGCAGGCCTCTGATGCAAGGAACCTGGCAAAGTCACATGTCAGCCTGCTACCCAAGTAGTCTCATTTGTGTCTGTTTTGCCTTCAGCCGCGACAGGAACAAAAAGTGGAAAGGAGGGTATGCAGAGGGGTCAGGGAAGCCCTGGGCAGAGCCCTCTCAGTTTTCATGCTGCGGCCACCGCGGTAAATTGACAGGGGAAGTTCTCCGATTCTAACGCAGGGTCTTATCTGCCTATTCAGCTTGCTTTTTTTTTCTGTATTTGTTGTAGCTCTGTAGCCCGCATAATGTTAGAGATGAAGTCTCATTCTATTTGTGTTCGAAATGGAATGCACTCACTCACTCTTGATTATTTCTTGCATAGTCATATCACTGTATTGCATTGTGCCTTTGCTACAGTACTTCTTAGAAAAATTTGTATTGTGTATTGGATAAAACTTCAGTCAACAGCACATTTCAGCATCAACAAAATTAGTGAGTGAGATACTTACTGAAAAATGAAAACGCTAAACTCATTGCAAGAAAATTAATGCTCCGATAAATGCAAGTTAAAGTTCATCTGAAGAAGCGTATTCAATGAGAAAAATTTAAATAATTTTTGGTGGAATTAATAACAATAGGTATGCAAAACTTTTGGAAAAGAAACAACAAGAACACTGAACCCTGATCATAAGGTTACTAGGTGAGATTGCAGATTGAACATAAGATGCTGCACCATTTCATGAATTTTAACATCTCTATTTCATTAATGGATGGCAGTAGCATCTTTGAGGATGGTAGCATATGTCACAGAAACAATATTTTTTTTGCAAATGAACATGGTTCCTGATGCAGAATTAGCATTCTAGGAAGATGCCAGTAGAATGTTCCAGGAGGGTACTAAATCCCAATACATACCACAGGCAGTCATTGTCAATTTTCATAAGGCATGCTTGTGCTCATATTAGCACTTCACAATGGTATGGAAACAAAGGGGTTAATGAAGGAAAAACGCACTCTGCTGATCGACAGCGGCAGACCATAATTCTGTATTATTTATTTATTCACTTATTTGAGTTGATTTTGAAGTCTTGCCTGCCTGCATTCTAGAGTACCCTGTTTCAGATTGTCGCAGACCTCTAAAGCATTGAATGCATAATATCTTGTGACATTGCAAATAAAAATTTAGTGTGCAGCTGGTAAGCATTATTCACACTGCATGAATGGCTGCGCAGTTTGCCTTTTTTCTTTGTGCAGTATAGCATTATGGCATGTGTACTTGTTCATACTCTGAAAGGCATGAGGCATATGGCAAGATATTAAAAATTTTCTGGCTTTGTCACCTGTTACTGTAGGTATTTACTATTATAGTGTTATGGGTTATGTATTATGTTCATGCACCTTGAGGTATGATACATATAAGAAACCATGAAACATTATATAATGTTTTCTTTGTGACAAATTGTCGGTTGGCTAACTTGTAACAAGTTCTGCCCTGTTGCCTTCTTTTTGTATGGTTTTATGTTGCTACAATTTCTCGTCCTAACCCAAAAAGCCATTGCTTATAACAGTGTTTTAAGGTATATTATGTTTCAGATTATACTTGCTTATGCCTCACCTGTTCATGTACTTCATACATATTGCCATGTATGTACAAGCAGTGAGGAACCGTGTGAGCTCTGATAACTTTCCCAAACATTGTCCATTTGAATGCTGCTATTGCCTGTGTTCCTCTTGTGGGCAGTTGCCGCTGAAGTTTGAAGAGTTGACACCAGAGGAGCAGCAGCTTGTACTTGTCAAGCGGAAACCTCCAGAGGTTGTTGTCATCCAAGAAGAGTTGGAGGACAACTTTGACAGCCAGCGGTACCTCAAGTTTATCAAAAAGAAGAAGTAGCTCTTCAGTCTCTGCTAGGTTTAGGTGATGTTTTAAAACAAGCTGTTTGCAGCAAGATGTCATGTATGATGCTGAAGACTGTGGCCTGGTGCCAGAGACTCTGTATCAGTGACTGTGAATGGCATTAAACATGCTGATGTTTATCATTTTGAGCCATTTATCTTCATTGGTATATTTCTTGGAGTAAAGGTTACTAACAGCTGTTGTCGGTGAGTGCTTCACTGCTCTTGCACTTTTGACACTTTTTTTTGTGGCTGTAGTGTCCAAGGACATTTTTTGCTTCACAAAACTCCAATAATGGCTGTCCAGACTAACTTGCTTTAATGAATCTTTGTTCACAGCTTTGTAGCACATTTGGAAATGTGTATGTGAGCTTCTTGTGGAAACAAGCTTACAACAGAGGGTTGAATTACCTCTCTCATATGCTTTCCTTTTGATGTAGCATGTAGGATAGTGCAAATAAGCATGAAGACAGGAGTAGGTGATATTGATGAAGGGCCTATACACTGTCATAATAAGGAGCAGTTACTGAGGAATTCAAGCTAGTAGTGCTCGCAAACAAATACGAGACTTTAACGTTTTTTACACACTTTTCAAGCCGTTGAATTCCTGTTGCAGGCTGCGCAGACGGACAGTTGGAGATGCTTTTAGCATCGGTCAAAGCACTGTTATCAGGATATATTTTATATATTAATCATGCTACAATGGGGCGTTTGGGATCGGCACTCTTTATAAACAGACACAATCGCAGTAAGCGAACCGACAATGGCAAAAAATGGTGCAAGCCTCAAGCTTCTGAATCGTCTTCTTCCCCTGCATGAGAAACGCACTCTGCTTCTTCAAGTAGCGATAATATTCTTCACTACAGTGCTGTCAACTGCATCATCGCCCAGAAGCCACACCAGAAGCATTTGTGCTAGAATCGACGTTACCATTTGCACATCCGCGAATGCTGCAGATGACCACTACACTGCAGCAGAAACATGATAAATTAAGAATTGGTTTTATTTTAATGCAAAGCATTCCTCGTGAACTTCAAGTGTTTTCAGTGTAAATGTCTATCTACTAGCCTCCTACGTTGCGATGTCGTCGTGGTCGTTTCTTCAACTGGATCCATATCAGAATAGGCATGGGGCAGCATGACATGCATACATACATATCATGAATGATATGACATATTTGTCATGGCATGCATGCCATGACATAAATGACGATGCCTTTGTGGTCGTTTCTTTAATTCAATATACTGTATGTCAGGATATTAATGAAATGTATGCATGACCTGACTTGGATGACATTCATGACATGGAATGGCATGATTGACACGGATTTCATGTCATGACATGAATGACAAGACATACAAGTGCATGTCATGGCATTGTGTCTTGACAAATGTTTAATGACAATGCTGTCGTGGTCGTTTCTTTAACTGGAGATATATCTGGATATTAATGACATGCATGCATCACATGAATGACGTATGTCATCACATGAATGACATGCGTGCCATGACATGAATGCCATTAATTGCATGACATGACATTGATGACAAGACATGCATGACCAAGTCATTCTTGTCATGCACGCCATGTCTCACCACACATATCCTAATACATATCCAGTTAAAGAAATGACCACGACGCCATCACCTCATGTCATTCATGTGATGCATGTCATTTCATTCATGCCGTGAATATCCTGATATTAACTTTTTGAAAATGGAACGGACATGAATGGCAATCACGACATGAATAGCATGCCATGCATGTCGTGACATGACTGTCAATAATAAAATGATAATAATGTATTAAATGACATGCATTTCTTTAACTGTATATGTTATGGATATGCATGCCGTGCATGTATGACATTAATGCTATGTATGTCGTGAAATGATTGGCATAAATGCCATGGTCTGCATGTAAAGCCATGACATGATTCTCATGAATTTCATGGCATGCATGACAAGAAATTCATGGTATGCATGCACGACATGACATTAATTACCATGACAAGAACTTATGCCAACCCAGTGGGCCAAGTTATCTACTAATTTGGGCCGATGACTATAGGGCTCGAGAGGTGGCATGGTGGCGCTGCTGCGCTAGAACATGCTGGCATGGAAAGCATGCAAAACTACAGGAGGGAGCGTCCCGTGACAATCTTGAAACCTAGTCATGAAAAAATATATAACGAAGAACTTGCGAAAAAAAAAAAATGCACCATAGTCCCGTGACAGGCAAGCGGTAGTTCTTTGCGCCTCACGTGGTCGCCCATCCGCCCTACATGATGTGCTGCGTGCATATGTTCAATGCCGTCGAACGTTTACAGAAGGAACGCCGTTCCCTCTGCCGTTCCTTCGTAAACCTAACGAGTTACCGTTACAGTTCCACCTTCCCTTAACGGAACAGTGGCGCCCCTCCGTTCCTCTTAAAAGGAACTAGTTCCAGCAACGCCGTTCCGTACAACACTGCTTCGTATCCACACCTCCTTGCTTTCTGGTAACACCGCCCCCCCCCCCCCTAAAAAAAAAAAATCGAAATTATGGATAAACCCCTGGATGGCGCTACCATACTGAGCGCCTCGTCTGAATCGCATCTCGTCGTCTGCGCCTGCGCGCCTGCATAGGGTAGCAACATGGCAGAGCCCTTGTGATTCCCGATTTCAATACATGGGCTCTATGGAGAGCTTTTCCTCTAGAGTTGGTTATGTTAACTCTATGGCGAGAAAGGAAGGGGGGGGGGGGGGCGCCGCGCGCGTAAACACGTCGCGACTTGCTGCAGGTGCTCTCCCTGTTTCTGCCGCGTGCAACGCCGGCCTACGGGAGCAGTGGCCGTGCGAAACCAGCAGTGCGTTTTATTTTGTGGATTTTGAAGAATTGAAAACGTGGTGCAGTATTTCAAACGAAGCAGTAATTTGCTCCGCAGCAGTGATCTTTAACGCCAGCAATCATGCTTACGGCGTTAGAAAACAAATTATGAGTGCAGCGGACCCCTCCGACGTTGTGGGCAGATATGATGTGCAAATAAAAAGCGTCGACTGTGACGCACGGCTTCAGGTAAGCAAAGCCATCGTTATTTCGTTCGCTCTATCTCATCGTTTGGTTTTTATTACTCAGTTGTCTTCACGCATAAGGCACATTGTGGGAGCGAGCTGCACATGTAAAGCTGGATGCCAAGGATGATGTAAACACGCCGCGGCCCTTCACAGTTTGGTATTAGTTGGGTTCTTCACAGGCTGCCACAGGCCTGCTTCGGGGCTAAGAAAGACTAAGTTAATGACCTCCATGAGCAAATTTCCAATAAAAAAAAAAAACAAAAAACTGAACAGCGCCTTTGTGTACCTCGCCCGTCGCACGGCATCCGGATCTATGCGCTCTCGTCGCCCCTTCTCGTAAGACTTCCCAGGAAATCCATAAAAATTTATCTTTGGGAGCTTACCGGCGGACTACAATAAACCTCTCTGTATGGCTTTCATAGATTACGAAAAGGCATTTGATTCAGTACACTGTACAGATACCAGTTGTCACAGGGGCATTACGTTATCAAGGAGTACAGGACGCATACGTGAATATTTTGTCAAATATCTACAAAGATTCCACAGCTACATTGGTTCTCCACAAGAAAAGTAGAAAGTTACCTATCAAGAAATGGGTCAGGCAAGGAGACAATCTCTCCAATGCTATTCACTGCATGCTTAGAAAAAGTATTCAAGCTCTTAAGACTGGGAAGGCTTAGGAGTGAGGATCAATGGCGTATGTCTCGGCAACCTTCGGTTTGAAGATGACGTCCTATTCAGCAACAACGGGGATGAATTACAGTAAATGGTTGAGGACTTGAACCGAGAAAGTGTAAGAGTGGGGTTGAAGAATAGTATGCAGAAGACAAACAATGTTCAATAGCCTGGCAAGAGAACAAGAATTCCGGATCGCTAGTCAGCCTCTAGAGTCGGTAAAGGAGTACGTTTATCTAGGTCAATTGCTCGTAAGGGACCCTGATCATGAGAAGGAAATTTACAGGAGAATAAAATTGGCTTGGAGTTCCTACGGCAGGCATCGCCAAATCCTGACTGGTGGCTTACCAATGTCGTTAAAAATAAAAGTGTACAATCATAGCATTCTACCGGTGCAGAAACTTGGAGGTTAACAAAGAAGCTCGAGAACAAGTTAAAGACCGCACAAAGAGCGATGGAACGAAAAATGTTAGGCCTAACGTTAAGAGACGGGAAGAGAGCGGTGTGGATCGGAGAGCAAACGGGGATAGCCGATATTCTAATTGACATTAAGAGAAAAAAATGCAGCTGGGTGGCCATATGTAATGCGTAGGGTGGATAACCGGTGGACCATTAGAGTTACAAAATGGATATCAAGAGAAGGGAAGCACAGTAGAGGACGGCAGAAAATTAGGTGGGGTGATTTAGGAAATTTGCACGTGCAAGTTGGAATCAGCTAGCACAAGACAGGGGTAATTGCATGGAGGGCGCAGGGCGAGGCCTTCGTCCTGCAGTGGACATAAATATAGGCGGCTGCTGCTGATGATAATGATGGCGGCGTTTCTGTAGCTGTTGTGGCAGCCGTATACGCAACAGTACACAATTCCAGTCTTTTCTAACCGTGATCCTGTGTCGTTCTTTCGAGGTGCCATGCTTTCGCCTGCACATGCTCGCGCTCGGCAACGACTATAGTAGCTCCGCCTCGCAGTAGGTGCCACTTGTTCAGCTTGAAGCTGCAGCGCTCGAGCTCTATATGCTTGTGTTCGCGATGCCGTGATGGTCGTTGCATCATTCCAGCTTCGTAATCCTACTCTCGCCTCTGATTCTTCTGTGTCATCCGCGCTCGAGCCAGGTGGCACGCGTAAGAAGATCCAGGCATCTCGGCAGCAGAACACCGGATGGTGGTTGCATATCCGTTCTATAAAAGCGTTAGAAAAGCAAGTTTCCCACAGGCGATTATTTCCGACTGCCGGAAATTAACGCGCCGCCTCCTCGTTCCTCCCCTAGCTCGTACCGAACTTTCACGACCCTTGTCATCCTTACCAGGCTGCATAGAGGCGCGCTCTTTCCTGCTGCTTACAGTGTCCGAGTAAAACGCTGCATGGAATTCCGCTATGGCAGCGTCATCACGACTCGGCCAAGACGAGCAGCTGCTCGGCGCCACTTGTCCGAATGGCTATTAAAGGACACTAGTATAGTTGCGCTACAGTATCGCCATCAAGTCACCCGTTTGTGTCCTCTAAGTGATACCACGTGGTGCCGTCAATGTGATAATTTAGGTTCTGCATTTTTTGGTCATCTTGCACCTCTATGCCGCTCGTTTCCATCAATTCGATCGTTCGTAGAAATCATGCAATCGTTGTTACCGTCGTCTTGCTGCTGTCGTAACACACATGCACTCGTGTTAATTGTAGTTCGCTGTACTCGTGTCACACACAAATACTGGATTGACGCAAACGCATTGGTCAACCTGGTAACGCTTTGCGGAACCCCAAACATTGCTGCATAGCCAACTGCCTGCAAAATGCTTCGCTTAACGTCGATTGCCACAGAGCGTGGGATGTCCACAATTTTTTTTTTTATTTGCTGTACTTCTTATATTAACGCAAACAGACACGGTCGTAAATAAGAAGTCGCAGTCTCGCACGAAAGGCGAAGCATCGATTACTATACCAAATTAATAGACAGCTATGCGAAGTAAGGATAGTTGCTTTACCGGCCGTATAAACGTGTAAACATTTGCTCACTAACTAAATTAACTAGCATGGTGTCACGCGCGCACAAGCAAACATGAACACATCTCACTCGATCACCGCGGAGACTCGCTGTCACAACTCTGAAGTGAAGAAGCGCAGCAGCAGCAGCGAGCGAATTGACCTTCGTGCTGCCTCCCGCTTCAACGCGAACTAAGCGGCGAAAACACAGCGCACACGAAGCTATCAGCACTCTGCGCACTCTGTCCCCATCGCAGATCGCGATCAAGAAAGGTACCGCGCGGCCGCGCCATACGCAACAAGGCTATTTCACATGGCGCGATTGGGGCGAAAAAAATCTTTCTGCCGCGCACGTCGCAGAGCGATTTTCGCTGAGAGCTTTCACATGCGTCTGTGACATCGCGATTTCCGTCGCAGCGACGCCGAAGGTCGCCCCCTGCTCACGAAGCATTCAAGCCTGCATCGCTAAATAAAAACAACGTGGAAACTAGTCACATAATAAAATCTTCTTTTTATTATTTGAAAATAGAATGAGTACACTATTTTTTAATGTTTAAATGCGTTGAGCCTTTACGATCGCTTAGTCTGCAACTGCGGCGAGTGAAACGCTGCACACACAGCAAGTATGAGCGTGCGGCTAGAGTGACCTAGAATATGGGAGAGTGTCCAAAGCGCCGGCTCCGGCGAGGGCCTTTTTGTGTGAACTGCCGCGCCGCGCCGCTGCTGCTCCGGACCCGTGGGCTTTTCGCGCTCGCGAAGCGCACGGGAAGTGTGGGTCGTCTGCTTCGCGCTGTAGTTTTTTGCGTTCATTTTCCACGCAAATGACTTAAACTCTATTTAACTTCCGCAGTGTGGTGCTGCATGGAGCTTACCCATCTTTAAGCGTTTCTTCTTGCTTGGGCAGCAAGATAATGCAAAAACTAACGGATCAAACTCATCAGCGCGGCCTAGCTCCGGTGTTAGAGTTCGGGAACGGTATTACGGTAACTGTGAGTGCGTAGAAACGCGCTAAATGAGCCCGCGCAAGGAAAGAACGTAAAAAAAAGAAACGTTATTCGCATCGGTACGCGGGCAATATCACCATGCTTGCAAGAATAAGAGTAACTAAAAAAGCAAATTACTCGCGTAGTCAAGTGAAATACGCGCATGCAGTGACCGCTTCACTCACCATTACGCACTTTTCGCTCACGGTCAGTATTGGTTTACAGCTATATGCATATGTATTTATTCGAATATTTTTTTAGCCACGACAACATTTTATTATGAACAGAACAGAGTGGCAAGGTGTAAGGAAAGCAAGAGAAAGAGCAAAGACGGCCCTAACGGCACAATATTGTTGGCTTGTTTCGGTTCAGAGATTGCGTACACAAACAATTCTTGCTGTACGCTCTCTCTTCAATACAAACTTCGCGCATGATGTACCTTAAGGTTCACCGTGATCAAAGCTTTTTTCAAATTCAGACATTCGAAAGAAAAGCCATTCGATCCAGCCAGTATAGCTAAACAAATATTTTTTTTCTACATTGAAATGAATAGATAGCTACTACTGGCCTAGCCATTTACTAATTTGTTATGTAAAAGTTGTTACTGCAATAGCCTTGTTTTAATAATCCGTGAATCCTCTCTGAAATTACGAACATGTAACTTCTCATTATATCATAGTTAATGCGTAACGTGTGATTTTTTACGTAAACTAACAATCATTCATGGCGCGTGACGATGTTTGTGCTCGCATTATATTAAGTGAAAAGTCGTCTTGAAAATTACTGTCTTTGATGCATTACAAATATCGCTATTGATTCTAAATATCCCTAAAATAGTTACCTTCAATAACAGCAAGAACTGAAAAGTTTATGTTCTGGTGATTTGTTGCCTCTTTCATTACGTAACTACAAGTACGTAGTTATTGATCAGTAAGTATATTTGCTGTGCACGAACCAGCGAGCGGCAATAAGTATTCCTAAAGTTACTTTCATGTTAAAATTCACTTAGTGTTTGCGCTCTTGCAACACAAGAAGGCGAAAAACGAGTTGCACATCCGTAATGCATCACGTTCGTTTTCTGACGTTCGCTAGTAATTATGAAATGAGGCATACGTACACAATGTTGCACTGTTAGCTTTTCATTTATTTTGGTTTGTCTTGTTTTTTTTTGCCGCGTATATTTCTCGCGTACCCTTTACCTACACGCCGTGGTAGCTTAGTAGCTTTGGTAGATTGTACTGCTAGGCTCGAGGACGCGGGTTCGATTCCCGGCCATGGCGGCTTACATTTCGATGGAAGCGAAATGCATAAAACACCCGTGTACATAGATATTATAGGTGCCCGTTAAAGAACCCTAGGCGGTCGAAATTACCGGAGTCCTCCAATACGGCGTCTCAGCCATATTCTGATTTCTGGATGAAAAACGCCGGAATTTATCATATGCTATTATCACCTGTGCTCTCAGTTCTTCGTGATACGTACATGGGTAAGTTCGACACGTTGAGATCGAGATTGGCATTCAACACGTTTTTATCGTCACACCCACAGCACCAGAGGGATTTCTGGCCGTCGTCATATGACCACACGTCATATTGTTATCGTGACGTGAGTGCAAGTATGTCAAGTTACTAATGCCACGACCCATCAGTCATCTTAGTCACACATTTGTGCCTTTCCACACTATACTTTGGTATATATATACCAAGTGAACGAGCCGCGAGAGTTACGCGGTTTGTAGTGAGTGAGTGAGTGAGTGAGTGAGTGAGTGAGTGAGTGAGTGAGTGAGTGAGTGAGTGAACTTTATTTGGTCCACGATAGACGCGAGTAAACTGACGTCACCTGGCTAGGCCCACTCGGGGACCATCAGGTCAAACCTGACGGCCTTCTCGCGGGCCCTCTAGACTGCCAGGATTTGGGAGGTCTGATCTTGGGCCTTAATAAGCGTCATCATTTCCTCTTGGGTGAAAGGGGGACCGGCAGAGGCGCAGCCCCACAGGACATGCTCGAAGTCCGCATAACCGCCACACAGGGGGCAGTCCGGGCTTGGGAACCGTTCGGGGTACATTGTGTGCAGTGCCGTAGTTATTTTTGCATGGTACCGTGGCATCGGCCAACAGACACATTCCGCTTCCCAAGAGGCCAGTTAAGGATTTCGCCTTAATAAAGAAACTACAGAGCGCGGTATGCAGTCTTGTAAAGCAAATCGAATGCATGAAATAAAAGAAAGGAAACGATAGGGTCTAAAAGCGTTAGCATGAGTTAGCCATATCTGCTACGTTCTCTTGGTTATTATCGCGGTCTCCAGCTTATTTTCTTCTGCAGCACGTTCACGTTGCTCATTGCACGCATAACTAAATGAAGTAAGCGCGCGGAATGCGTTACTCAAACAGCCGCGTAAGCGCGGACCAAGCGAGCTAGAAGGAAATAGACAAAATATCCATATTCACAGCCGGCAAACGCGTTCTCTGTGCGGTGAGTCACTGCGGTATTACCTTGCGGTGACGTGGTACTTAATATATCGCAAATTATCGCGATGTTGGCTAATAGCAACCAAAATATCAGCCTCGTAGCAGACGCCCGCCGCCTTGGCGCGGCTTCCGCAGCGGAGAAAGCCCACGGGTCCGGTGCAGCAGCGCCGCGGCGCGGGAGTTCACACAAAAAGGTCCTCGCTCCTCCCATGCATTCGCGCGGCGCTTTGGACACTCTCCCCTATTCTAGGTCACTCTAGTGCGGCTAGTGCGGC
>NC_051161.1:91305589-91339291 GCF_013339745.2 Dermacentor silvarum
GCACCCGGTTTAGATTTCCCCACCTGGGGCTTTTTAACGTGCACCTAAATAGAAGTACACGAGTGTTTTCCATTTGTTCCCATTGAATTCCGCGACGGATTGAACCCGCGAGCTCCAGTTGAGCAGCGCAACGCCGGATATCCACTATACCGGGTGTTCGAAATTAAGGTTTAGGGGATTTTTTAAAATCTCCTGTGGCAGTTAGCACAATTCTCATTGATGAGCTGGGTTATTCGAAGAGGCGGACATTAGTAGCACGAGAATCGAAACACCTATTCAACTTATTAACAAGATTGATTAATGAACTTCTTAGTTAATTACTTTACGACACATATTGCAATTTACGAATTGTAGCCGGTGAGGTTGCAAAACGCATCCACTTGAAATGAATTTCCAGAATGACACCAGAATGACACCGACCGCGATAAATGACCCCGTACCCATTACTCCGCATTCTGTTACGCGAGTAAGGCGGAAACTTGAATAGAATGTTGCGCTGCAGTTTTTTTTTTTTTTTTTTTTCAATAACAATGCTGCCCGTAAATCTGAGTACCCGTCGCGGGGGCTCAGTTAGCTAAGGCGTTGCGCTGCTGAGGACGAGTTCGCGGAATCGAATCCCGGCCGCGGCGGCCGCATTTCGATGGAGGCGAAATGCAAGAAGCCCATGTGCTTGCGTTGTAGTGGACGTTAATGAACCCCAGGTGGTCAAAATTAATCCGGAGCCCTGCACTACGGCGTGCCTTATAATCAGAACTGGTTTTGGCACGTAAAAAACCCCAAAAGAAGAAAGAAATCTGAGTACAAGGTGCCGGATGGGGCAGATATGCTTTACTTGTTTGAAGCGGCAAGCAGGAAGGTTACACATGTTTCTCCGTTTGCGTTCCGCAAGACCTACTGATGGAAAACTATATGCGGAACAATACACACGAGAGATACATGCTGCTTGAAGAACGAGAAAAATTTTTGTTCTCCAAAGGGAACCGTACAATAACATAGTAGAATGAAAGCCGACACTGCGGCCGCAATGCACGGGCAATCACCGAGCGGCATTAAAAAATAAAATGAAGAGAAAGAAAGGCATTTGTTCTTAAGACATATATACATGTCATATTCGACTATGAACACCATTTGAGAGGTCTTAACGCAAATACCAGCGCGCGAAGTAGTGCGATTGACCCTGCCGAGCAGTATCGCCAGCAGTTTCCAACGGCGCGACCTTGATGCGGCCCAATCCAGTTCGATCGCAGCGCCGCCATAGTATTTTTCCACGTCGGGCGCCTCACTGCAAAGCATGCGCCGCCCCAGCCGCTCGTCCCACTCGACCATATTCTAGTACACTCTAGTTAAAACATCATTGAAACTGGTGCGCCACATTGCTCCGCTGAGCTTCCAACACGCGGTAAAACAGGAAAGCGCCTATTTCGACGGCGCTTGCTGTTACGTCACGTTGCTCCGCCCACATCGCGCCGATCGCTGCGACTCAGGGACGGAAATTCCAACATGTTGGAATCCCGTCGCGGAGAGCATGGCGGAGAGCCCGCGACGTCGCGGCGGTCGCTGAGCGACGCAATTCGCTGTGTCGCTGTGTGAAAATCGCGCCATGTGAAACGGCCTTGTACAGCCGCCGGAGTAGAACCCCCCTACCCCCGGTGCCATAAGGCCATTCAGCTTCTGCTTGAGGTCTTGCATTTTAGCGGTGAATTGAATAGCTGCAGATTTAAACACCTATCTAAAGTCATTGAGGGTGGGAAAAGCAGATTGCTCTTTCTCCGAAGCTACACAGTTGCCAAACTGTGGTGGCCTCAACAAAGAATACAGAGAAAGCATGCAGTAAAGCTGCAGGAATGTTGAAAATGTGGGATACTCCTTTTGGCCACCCGCTTGTCTTTTCAATATAATGTGCGGAAGGAAATGTTTTTCACAAACATGGTGCGTCCGTTGGAAGGAGCGTCAACCCCTGTTTCCAGATTGCCTCGTCCTTGCTTCGAAGGTTGGACATCAGAGGCGGAGTCCAGCAAAATGGTGCGAACATGGGAGGGATTTTGCGAACAGTTCGACCGTTATGATTGGCCGACACACAGTCATCAGATTTCCTCGTACATTTTTACCTTTGGTGCAGTACTTGTGCTGACATGTGTGTCCTGACATGTTGTGCTCAGACATGTGATCAGGCATGGAGTGTGCTCCAATATCTGGAGCCAGTTGTGTACATATGTAAATTAAACCTGTTTCTCGTTTCCTTCAAGCTCTCGACTTCATCTCCTCACCAAGCAAGCCTCGGCGATAGATACGGACGACGGCGTGATTCCACGTAGCCAAGCCAGCTTAGTGAGACGCCCCAATATAGCGCAGGCCAGCTACCATGTTTTAGGCGCCCCGGTGTGGTAGGACTCCAGGGAATGAGTCCTTACGCAGCATTCAGCATGCACATGCCTACGGCCGAGCGCATGCACACCGGGAGTCGCGAGAGAGCCGCGCCGAACAGTTCCATCCCGAGCCCATACCATTAACCTACACGCACATACAACACTATCGCCTTTCACGAAGAACACTATCGCCGCCTCACAATGCTCTGACGTGAGAGGAAGCCGTAATATGGCGAAAACTCCAAACAAATACATATCCACATGTGCGACTCTACCACGCCATACACCCTGCGTTGTGTTCCTATAAATGTCCACATTGCGATCAATGCGCAACGTTTTACCGCATGGTATGGGCTTGCGCAAACACACCACAGCTCACATCCATAGCACACCCCACCACACGGCAATGGGAGGCAGCGCTGTCCAGCTCCGACTCGACGGACCAGCTCAACTTGGTCAACCGAGCGAGAAGGGCAGCTAAGGCCGCTGGACTCCTGCACTGAGGGGACCACCCACTGCAGAGCGGAGGAGCTACGTATACGCTCGTGTGCTCTTTTGCATAAAGTTTATTCTCTCTCTCTCGAGGCAAGCTACCCTTTGAGTGATGCCTGAGTCTGAACCACGGACCCCAAATCCGGATCACAACATTATACGGCTGGTATGAAAGAGAAACAGAGAAAGCTCTTTATTGAAAAGCAGAGTGGTACGTAGTGGTTAGCCGGCGTATATTTGCAGGCGCAAGTTGGAGTCAGCTAGCGCAAGACAGGGCTGACTGGAAATCGCTGGCAGCTAGCGCGCCTTCGTCCTGCAGTGGACATAAATATAGGCTGATGATGATTGGCCTACATGCTGCTCTGCAAATAATTGGACTTAGGGGAAGAAAGGTTCTGGAAGAATTGGCTGACAGAAGACTAGGAAAAGAAATAAGGAATAAAAAATCAAAGGGTGATATTTGTGATCTTACTCGGCAGCAGAGTAAGTGTCCTAGGCAATGAAGGCGCACAATCTTGGTTAGTCTCGACTTTTAATGAAAACAAAAACGTTATTGACAAGATGAAATGGTTGCGCAGTTTAGAGAGAACAATTATCGATTCAATATACTATAAAAAGATCAAGTGTAGCGATGTGCGCTGTTTTGATGGGATATATGGGGCAAGGCCAGGGAATCAACTAGTAGTCGCCCTTCCCCTGTGCCCGCTCTGTGGAGGCGATGAGACAGTTTATAATTTCTTGTTGATCTGTCAACGTTTTTAATCTTTACAGGAAACATTTGAGAAAGAAGTACTGTTTTGACAACTTCAAGTGAGTTTCTAAATTCCTGACATATACTTTCTCTGGGAGCCTCCTCTCTTGGATGACACAGAGATTCTTACTCGGCTGTTGATTAATTTCTATTTGTTTCGGGGTGATTTTCTTGTTAAATTTTTAGTTCATTATAAGATGTTCTATTCCTTTTAATATTCCTCAGAGGTCCCCGTAGTTTTCTTGAAAGATATCTTTTAATTCCATCCGAATCTTGTCCAATTCTGCATAGTGGGTATGCGCCTTCAAAAAAAGGAAAACATGCGGCATTGTTAGCATTGCCGCGAGATTCCCTAGGCATCCGGCTGTCGTCAATTTGTGTAGAAGCTACGCAAACAGTCATCACCCGCGAAGCTCTGACACTTACCGTCCGAGACTGCCTGCGAAGAGAGGTCTGCCGGCCATTGCTTGCGATAGCTGGTTCAGGCTCTGCGGTACAATACCGGAAGGACAGTGGAAAAGACGCCCTGTGTCGCCGAAAGCACCACTTCCAATTCGCTTACGAGGAGCGAACATGGAGGTCCAAAAACCACGAGAGGCGCCAATTCAATCAACAGTGGCCACTCACCGATCGCCGAGCGCCAAAAAAGGCACTTCGTCCAAATCACCCGAGCGCAGCAGGCCGCGCAAGGTGGGTGAGGGAGCAACAGAGTCACCCGAGAAGAGGAAAGGTTCACCAGGGACAACGCGAGCCGGCCCTCAGTCACCGGCTAGTAAGGGACGGAGTTCACGGGTTACCGAGGAAAGGTCACCTGGCTTCAAGAACGACAAGCGCAGCGCAACCGCCATACCGGCCCTTTCGCGAGGCTCTCCGCCACCGACAGGAACCCTCAAATCGCTATCGACCAAGGCGGGAAGTCGACGGACTGCCAAGAAGGACAACGTGCGGTCGCTTGGGAAGAATAGCTCACGAGACGCTCCAGTAGCGTCGCTCTCGCGGACCGGAGCTCAAGGACCCGCGCCGACATCCTTCGTCACTGCACCCAGCAAGAAGTTTGGCAAAGAAGACGGCGTCTCGAGGTCGCCAAGTCGCACACGGAGCCCGACCGCCGCGACAAGTTCACCCAGAAGCACTGAGCAGCGCAATGCCGGAGGCACACCGAAGTTACGTACTGCGGCCACCGAGCTCTTGTATTCCAAGTCTCGCAGTACGGAAGGTTCCAAGTCCCGTGGTCGAGGCTTGAGTACCGAGCCACCGCGAAGCGCCAGCTCTAAGCAGGGTGCACAAAGCAGCAGAGGGCCACAGGCTACGCGCGCTACTTCACGGTCGGCCCGAGGGAACCACAAATCGCGTGACGTGAAACCCACGTCGACTCCACCGCGACGGAGCGTCGTCGGCAAGGGCCGAGTGACCGGCGGCGCTAGCGGTTCCCACGGCACCAAGCTAGCCTCATCGACGCCGGCGCGCAAAGACAGGTAAAAGTTTTTACAAACACGTGTTCACTCATAAGATTTGGGCAGACAGTCGGGCTAGTTGGGGAATTAAACAGGAGGCACCCGGTAAGACGCGGCGTACAATCCGGCGTACTACTATATCAACAGCCGGGTTCAATAAGTTCAACAAGGTTTTAACAGATACCGACAGTCGCGGCAGTCGTCCTTTAAACGAGTTGCACATCACATCGGAGTGCCGCGTTGTACCTTGTGTCTCCTACTCAGCACCGTATTTGGAGATACTGCAAATCTCTTCGCAGACAGACATAAAGGAAACAGCATTCTGTACTTTTTTGGGGCATCCGTTCATGTGCATTTTGACCAGGCGTTGGAAATGGAGTAACCTAATGGTACGATGTTTGGCTTCATTCCTTCTACAGAATGATTTCAATCTGGGCCGTCGGGGCAACCTAGCTTCATTTTCGGAACAGCACTGCTGCTCTTGCATGGCAAGGGAGCTTTGCGATGGCATCCGAAGAGAAGCTGTCGTGGTTGAACAGAAAAAAAAGGAAAAGTTCACCGGCAATAATGATACTCTATAATGCGAAATTTGAGCGCAGCTGTTTAGGTGTTTTGAATTCGTGTTATATGAAGGCAAATAATTTGAATCTGAATGGCAGGGTGCTCTAGGCTGCGGCGCTGAGCCTCTACTCGTGCAACTTGTTTAGCAGCAGCGGCAAATCGAAGCGCACTTCCACCGGTTGCGTCGCTCATTGTTCAGAAAGGAAGAACACGGGTGCGCGTGGCTCGTGCTAAGCGCATTCTCTAGCGGAGGCGGCGCAGGCGAAATAGCGCAGTGGATCGCCGCCGTGGAGCATGTCTCGTCCGTGCCCGTGCGGCACTCCCATTTACTCCACACCCTTTCGCCATACTCTCCTCCTACGCTTTCCTCCTCGCGCTCACTTCGCTGTTGCCTTCTTTCATCCACAGCTCCGCTCAGCGTTCGCTATTTCATCCTTCACTGCGCTCATTCGCTGGGTTACGAGGGACGTCGAGGCACGCCGACGCTCAACGCAGGAACGGGTGCCTATACGAGCTGCGCTGTAAAATCTCGGGAAACGTTGCTGTATATGCTACAATGCTAAATTCAAAAGTATAGTGCGGGTCATACGAGCAATTAAATTGAAGACATGGTAGGGGGAGGGGGGTTATTGCACGCGCAATCCGAGTCCCTACAATGTCGTACATCTATTTGTTTGTAACGGAAAATGCAAGGAACAAAATACGTACGGAGAGAGAAACTCAGATGAGCGCTTGCCACGGAGGACAGAAAAAAAAATAAAAGAAAAAATCACGCTCCATTCCACTGCTGAAAAAATGGATTACCCAGCGAAGCAGTTTAGCACATGACATAGGCGCGACACAGAATTTACATGAAAGGTATGAGCGAATTTTATTTCTCTTGAACGGTGACGGCGGTCATCGCAAAGAAAGACACTCGAGCACACACTTCTATTTTGATCGGCAGCACACGAACACACACATATTTCCTGATCGGCGCTTGCGGGCGGCTTCTCGGGAACGATCTTCATGGGTCGCGCGTGTCTGTAATTTCCTCCGGCTCCCCGAGGTGGTGGTAGTCTTACACGCGAATGTATGCCGCCGATCAAGACCGCCCATCAAAATAAAGGTGTGTGTGCGTCTTTATTCGGGATGACCGCCGTCACTGCGGCTACCGTTGGCTCGGTGTGTCACCTCTATGTCGTGTGCTAAACTGCCTGATGGTCAGGCATCGGGGACTAGACCTACCCGTTCGTGGTCGAGAATCGGGGCATGGCACCTTTGAGCAGGGAAGGGAGTCTCTGCAGGTACCGCACACCTAGAATTTTACCACGTCCCCGGCGTCCAGAAAGGTGTCTCTGTTCTTGCGGTTGGTCTTCGTAGGCGCGTTGCTCCTCGGGAGTCTGGCCTATACGCGGCCACGGCATTACGACGACAGAAGTGAATAGAGAAACCTGTCAGAATAGAGAAACCTGTCTTTCTGGTTTTATACGCAATCGCGTGGAAGACTACCGCCACCTCGGGAAGCCGGAGGAAACTAGGCTCGCGCGACGGGACCGCCACCACGGGAGAGCGGAAGAAGCAAGGGACGCAATCGCTTGGAACGATGACAAAGAAAGGGCGGTGCGAGCGTACACATGGCCGACGCGGGTCGCACAGCAGCGAATCTTTGAGAAACCCTTATTATCTACATGAGGGCCTACTGATCTTGAAAATGGTGCTTGTTGATAACTAATGCAATGAAGATAAATATCGAAGTGGTGAGACGTATAAGCTTTTGCATAGAATGAAGCGATTTTGCACCAAATTCGGGAGTTGATTTTTTTGCACACGCAGATTTGTTGACGCACACTAGAAATTCACAGAGCCCTAGCCATAAACAGCTTCGTTGTAAAATTTTTTGTGGGAGCTTCAAGTGATAATTTTGAAGCCTTGTCACAAAAAATAGTTTATAAGAAATATTGTCTAGGAAGTTTCGCATTGTGAAAGTAAGCGAATAGCTCCTGCAGACCGCAGAAATCTAATAGACACACTAGCTATTAATACCTACTAAGTATACAGCTGGTGATAACGCTTACTGTAGTGAAACAATATATATATATATATATATATATATATATTTCACGTGTCTGCGTCTTTTCATCAGTAGCTCAAATAAAGAGGATCATGACTGGTACATAATTAAGACATAAGACGAAATATGCCTCAATTTTACAAGGTATAATACAAAGTAAGATTTATGTACGCACCTCACTTCATTAGCTCGCGTTTCTTTTTGTTCTCTTCGACCATCTGCTACTCTAAATTACAAGCTATCGTCAGTGTTATCGTGCACTGGGGCGCATGCGAAGGAGCAAAGCGGTACACGCGTCCTATCCCAAATGCTCTACATTGGAAGGGTGATAAAACATCAAGTTATGCAGATAAAGAAGCAGCATTTTATTGACGTAAACAGCTTAAGATAGCGATCTGACGGATCCGAACGATGCGATACAGGCGTGTGCGCACGTCACGTTGTCAGCGAGAAAGTAAAAAATGCAAGATGCCTTAACACGTTCAAGCCAACTAAAGGGCGTCTGTTTACGATATGTAGCTCTGGCCGGCATGCTCATGGCTGGCTACATTAGTCGCTCGGTACTTTGGGCGTGCTTTTACGGGCTGCTTTAAGTCTTGAAAAAAAAAAAAAGCTTTTATGTAGCACGTATAGAGCAACATAAAGATGGATCAGGCATTTTTCATGCTGGCCTACAATTTTCTGATTGACAATTTTGTTCTGATGATAATATTTGAGAAGGTAACTAATTAATAATAACTCATTGTCTAATCAGGCGAAATACAAAAATAAAATAGTATCACTTGCTACAAGCGACGGCAAACAAAACTACCTTGGTTCTTTCCAGCTACGTAGCATTCGCGCATATATATATATATATATATATATATATATATATATATATATATATATATAATTTTGGCACAAGTGGGACACCTTGTATATAAGTGAAGGCTTCACGTAGACGGTAGATATTTGTCTATTTTGTGCACCTTTAAGCGCTCTGTATCGGGTGTAGTTTACTTGTTTTTTTAGGATTGCTATAATTTATTTCTTGCGGAGTTCTACGCATAATTTATTCTTACTTATATCTATCTTTGGAGGTTTCACGAGGTTCTTGTGCTACAGAGGTTACAAATAAAAATTGAGTGGTAATTCGTCGATATCATTGGCTCTTCTTTTCTCAATGTAACGACAAAATGTCAGATCGCTCAAGTGGTATTCTAAATAGATAGGTGCAGCAAGTAAAGTCCGAGAGTGGAACCATTGCATCGCTTAAAAATACCTGGCATGACCTGCGCTGGCGGCTTCCGGCTGCGTTATTCACCATATAGGCAGCGGTGGAACTGAACTTGCTTCTATTTCAAGGTTGAACTTAAAGGGAAAGCGAATGGGTGTATTATGTTGAGCTTTGTATAAGTAACAGGCACTTCTGTAATACAATACGGCAGGTCTTGGTGTAACTGTGTATAGATTTAGTAAGCCACAAAAGAACGTAAAACAAAAGTCTGGGCGGCGACCCCGCCGTCAGGTTGCCCCGTGACGTCATGAATTTTGACAGCGTCTGCTCGAAACAAGTTATTTGTTTATCAGTAAAGGGCTATTGCGCTCTAAATTAAAGAACCAATTAAAGACGCCGAACCTAGCATCGTCGAGAATTCATCTAGTAAAAGGGCCATATACAGAAAACCATATACAGTGTACAATCATTACATTCTACCGGTGCTAACATATGGGACAAAAACTTGGAGGTTAACAATGAAGCTCGAGAACAAGTTAAAGATCGATGAGCGATGGAACTAAACAACAATGTTGCAGTTTCACCCTAAAAGGCGAAGCATCAATTACGATAGCAAATTAATAGAGAGCTATACGGAGTAAGGATAGCAGTTTTATCAGCTTTATAAACTTGGACATGCAGCAGCACCAGCAACGCGCAGAACTGTTGTCGACGCCGTCGGCGTTTTGCCCGTTTCGTTGGTGACTGTTGCCGGTGTCTCTGGGGGCGGCTCGGAGGTTTTCGACGAGATCAGAACGGGACACTCGTCGAGCAGCGTCGGAAGTCTTTACCACATTCTCGGCTCGCAACGTTTCTATATAAATACGCATTTGTTGCCGCAGCTAAACGTCGCCTCCCCTCCCTCCCTCCCTCCCGTCCCCCCACGTCCTTTCGCGCGACGGAAGAAGTCGCGAACGTTTGCTCTCCGCCGTGCGTTCGTTCCCCGTGAAAGCGCGCGTCCCTCGCGCGCTTTCACTCGCACATACAGCGTACGGCCAGATACGGCGCGCGGCGACAATTTCATAGCCGTTGGACTCTATATGGAACCTCACGGCGACGGCAACGCCGACGGCAGAAGTCCGCTTGGAGAGTTACAGAATCGATGCCAAGGGAAGGGAAGCGCATCAGCTATCGCAAGACAGGGTAATTGGAGATCGCCGGAAAAGGCCTTTGCCTTGCAGTTGACATAAAAACAGGCTGATGATGATGATGATGATGATACAGAAAATACCGACGCAAAAAAATTGAAAAAGAGAGCAAAGAAAAAAAAGGAACAAGGGAAAAAGAAAAAAATAGTGGTAGCTTTACTATTTTCCCCCAGGCAAATACAATAACGTAAATTACACAATACATATTCTAAACTTCATTCGTGTTGCTCCTTAGCCTTCTTTTGACCGCCGGCTTTCCTTTAATCTCCTTTGCCCTGTATTTAGCGGACGGTGGAGGTTATATATGATCTCCCTTACCCTGCTCATTCAGCACATGTCCTCTTCCTCCCCTTGGAGGTGAACGCTGGACTAATACGTTATTACGCAGAGAACCGGCGAAGACCACGGATGTCACCAGCAAGGAGTCCACGCATACGTCGCCGGTGACGGCCAGCCCCGACGAATCGATGCTGGGCTACCCTAAGGGCCAGGAGCTCGTCGCGCTGGAGGCCACGCCCACACAGACCTCGCTCGACAAAATCATGACCGTGCGAGGTGGAGGCCAACCGCAGCTGGCAGTCGGAGGTGCCGCCGACGCCAGCGGGGCTAGTTTTCAGGTACTATACATTCGATCTATACGTACAGGTACTACACGTACATGTTAGGCCTAACGTTAAGAGACAGGAAAAGAGTGGTGTGGATCAGAGAGCAAACGGGGATAGCCGATATTATAATTGACATTAATTGACATGGAGCTGGGCAGGCCATGTAATGAGCAGGATAGATAACCGGTGGGCCATTAGAGTTACAGAGTGGGTGCCTAGAGAAGGGAAGCGCTGTCGAGGACGGCAGAAAACTAGGTGGGATGATGAAGTTAGGAAATTTGCAGGCGCAAGTTAGAATGGGCTAGCACGAGACAGGCGTAATTGGAGATTGCAGGGAGAGGCCATCGTCCTGCAGTGGACATAAAAATAGGCTGATGATGATGATACATGCGATCGATCTGTGTATGATGTCTGGAGACTGAATGCCTACATTAAAGTTGTGATACCTTGACAAAGATCGCGACTCTGGAACCAATTTCTAGTTCGCACTACGATGGTGGAGAAATGGTTCAGTTTCTGTGCTACACTAAGTGAAGTTGCATATCTAGATTGGACACAGCGTTGTCCATCAGTTTGCGCAAACGTTAAGGCGAAGATTAAGCGGTTTTCCGCAGAAACGTTTGCTGAATGTCGTGAGGACATAGCCTCATAGAATACTATCGCATTAGAAAACGTCTATGACACTTCGTTCCAAAGCAGTGTGGCAACATAATGGAAGGTACGAGGCGTGATCGGCGCTCGAGAATGCTCGCATAGACGGCGATTCACTGACGCGAAGCGACACATGGCGTTAAGACGCGTGCAATCGTAGGTTCACGCTATTGATTGGCTGACGCCATACCGTTGCTTGCAATGATGGCTGACCTGTCGATATTCGCATCCGTGATTTCCCAGATATTAACTGAAGGTTGTGCTTGACTGCTTCAGCATACGTATAGTTAGGGAGCTCCAACACAGGCAATCTTATCTATAGCTTCCTCTACGCCCTAGCTCTTCCGAGGTATTGCTTCGCTTCCTAAATTACAATACACTGACGCGCACAAGGTGAGTATAGACTCAAACTGCTGAACCACCAGAACTGCGGCTAAAACGGCCTTCAGAGTACATGCTTTCGCCATGCGTTTAATTTCGTCAAATTTATTTACTGCACGTCAAAGATGGGGAGGGGAGGCGAGGGAGGGCGTACAGCACCTCATATCTCTATAGGTGTGAAAGATAGAACACCGAATATACCAAATACAGCAGTATGAAAGTACAATTGTGACATGTCAAGAAAACGATTAGCGTATATATGTATAGTTCGGAAGTTCGCAGGTAACAAAGTCGTACATTAAGCCCACAAAAGGGAAAAAAAAAAAACAGCTGCGCGCTGCAGCGAAGGCGTTTCTATGTAAGAAGATGGCTTGTGAGCATGTCGCGAATTTTTTTGGAGGTTCTTGCAAGATGCATTGGTATCAAATAGTGAATTTCACAGAGTAAATAGCGCGGGCAGAAAGTGCTGTTCATCGCTAGTGTTCGACCTTGGAGGCGTTCTGTGGGTTGGCTGTGAGATAACGGGGGAGTAGTTCTCAGAGGAGGGTTTTAGGAGCACGTGTCGATCCGCCGCGGTCGGTGGCTCAGTTAGCTAAGGCGTCGCGCTGCTGAGCACGATATCGCGGGATCGAATCCCGGCCGCGGCGGCCGCATTTCGATGGAGGCGAAATGAAAAAAAAAATGTCCGTGTGCTTGCGTTGTAGTGTTCGTTAAAGAACCCCAGGTGGTCTAAATTAATCCGGAGCCCTCCACTACGGCGTGCCTCATAATCAGAACTGGTTCTGGCACGTAAAACCCAGAAAGAAGAAGGAGCACGTGTCGTGATTCTGGAGGGTAAGCACGTGCTTGCGTAATAAATCAGTGGTTCCACCTCAGCACTTCGCACCTGTGCGCGTCTGTGTTCTTCAAGCGCGCCGCGTTCACTCACTAGTACCGATACACGTAATTCATCTTCCTTTTTTTTTTTTTTTTTTTACTGCGGCAGCATTATAGGCGGTCCCATACTTTGTAGGTGTAACGACAAATATGGACCGATGCCGAAGGCGGTGCAGTCTAAACACAGCGTCTCAAAGCGCTAGCTGTCACCAGGGAAGAATGCGAGAAATTGGCACGTGGCACTCGCATGATACATTTCAAAGAGTGACTTTATGCACTAGAGAAGCACGTGTGCAATCGTGGCCTAATGACTAGAGCGTTGGGCAGCTGTGCTGGAAGACAGAGGTTCGCTCCCACCATCGCATTATTGGCGCACTTCACCCACTGTGGTGCTACCTAACAGAATACTGGAGGAATGTGCGGCGTACGCGAGCGCGTTACAGTGTGCACTAAATCGCAAGTTTCTAAGAGACACGAGGTATAGAAACGTCACTTTGATAAATGAGAGCGTGCAAGGTCGCTCATGAGGCACGTGTGCGCAGCTCTCGATATGTCCCAATCATCGATCTCAATCTAAGTACGTTGTCGCCTACTTTGAGAGTAAGCGGCGCTAAGTTGTGGCCAAGTTGTGGCTTTGTTTCTTCGAATGAAGAATGAGTCGACCCCTCAATTCGTACACACAACCTTCCACGCAGGACCGGGTTCTCCGGGGCCTGCAAGGCGTCCAGGCTGGTTCCGTTGGAGCGACGAAAGAGACCGCGTCAGGAGAGCCGAATGCGTCGAAACGCCCGTCGCCCCTGCTGTTCAAGTCGCCGCTGACGTGCTGCGAGCTCTGCGCCTGCGCCCTGGTCGTTGCTCTGGTGGCGGGCTTCGTGATGCTGTGGCGACGCGGGAGCGGTGAGCCGGAGCCCCTGGCGCACGTTCTCGAGCCCGTGGCCGACGACACGGCGCGGTGCGAGGCGAACGAGTGCGGTCAGCTGAACTCGCTGCTCGACGCCAGCATGGACCGCGCCGCGGACCCGTGTCAGGACATGCACCGATACGTGTGCGGCGGCTGGGACCGGCACCACCCGGGAATGAGCGTGCGCCAGTACACGCAGGCAGGCAGATGCGAGTCGTAGCGACAAATGTGTGGCAGTAATGCGAATTTTTTTCCCCCTGAAAAATTTAGTAGAGCATGACACGCGCCTTAGAATCGAGTACGAAACAAAAACTGCAGTATACCTGGTGTCCAAGCGGCAGCTTCGCGAGTGGAGCAAGAGGACGAGAGTATATTGCCGAGAGCATGATTATCAGAAAGCTTAAAAATAGAATGAGATGGATAAGCATATGATAATAAATCTTAATCATATGATCATAATATCATATTGGTGCCACTTGAGCATCGGTGTCACATGAGCGTTAGGCAGCAACGTCACCCCGCGATCAATACACAAGGGGGCGTAAAAGCTTAGGGTATGCGTTAGATTCGGGTAGCCTAAGGATGAATGAACGAATAAAACCTTTGTGTTGAGGAAGGGAACGGCTCTCGACGGCTGTTGGGGAGTTGGTGCGAAAGGAATATAGGTTAGCGGATTGTTGGCTGAGGTTCATCTTCATCTCAGTATCTATGTAGTAGGTGCGAAAACGAAGACACACTCATAGATCGACAGCACACAGAGCGCCTCTCTTCACCTGAGTTCCTTTTTGGTCTTACGCTTTATGCAGACTCTTGTATTTCTCCTAGCTGGATAGTTCAGTTCCGTCTCTCTCGCGTGGGCTGGTCGATCTCTCCTGCATCACTAGAAATCAAGCCAATTTGGCTGTCGTATGTCGTGATGGCTTTATGTGATGGGAACGAGGAAATGAATCTCTCACTGTCTTTGTTTCTTCTTTTTTTGAGTGCTTGCTCGTCGGTTCTGATTATCCGAATACCAGATTTCATATACTCGATTTGTTAATAGAAAATTTTCGCGCACTCCTATAAAGAAGGAAAAATAAAGTGAAGTCAGGTCTGCCGCTTGTGGCGAAAACCGTTACTGTGGATTCTCTTGCTCTATTACGATGCGGATAACAGCAAGGTAGGCAAAATAGAGCCCTTCTGCCAACTGAATCACACTTTAGGATTATTTTTGAAGTGACAATAAGGTACTGGCCCTTGCTTTACGGAGCAGGAGCGCATGCTCGATTATTGGCTGCTTCGCTGCCATCGGGGCTATTTTTTTATTTACACGATACTGAACTGCAGACCTCATTGGTCCAAGCAGGATGGGCAAAAATAAAACATAGAATATTCGGAACGCCAAGAAACAGTGGTGCAAGTCAGTAAAATGCAGGATTGATTACTAACAGCAGACAGGCAGAGTATAGAAAACATGAATAGGACACAATTATACAATGTTGGCAATGGCATTTACAAAATTTTCATTTTGAAACCCACTTCCGGTAATGAATTCTATTCCGAGATTGTTCGCGGGAAATACGAATATTTATATTGGTTTGTCCGAGAAAAGTAGGGGGCTAAAGTGAAATTACGTTTGTGGAGGGTTTTTCGTGCACATGTAACTGAGGGCGTGACGTAAGGGTCTGGACAGATTCCAAATTTGCTATGAAGTGAATGAAGAAAGCTTCATCGAGAAATTTTTCGCCTTATGTGGAGGGGATGAACTTGGTTAGCTACCATTAGAGCAGATGTTAGAACTTAGAGCACGTCATTAGAGCACGTCAGTACTTCGCAATTTGTTGTAGATGAAACGCACTGCATGTCTCTGCACTTTTTCCAGTTCTGTAATGTGTTTTTTGGTATGTGGATCCCAGACTATTTCTGCATATTCGAGTTTCGGTCTGATGAGAGATATATGTGCCAATTTCTTAACGTTGCTTGGTGTTCCTTTAAGTTTATGCCTCAAGAGGCCTGCCTATATATAGGTTTCGTTTTGCAGATGACGTGATATAAATAATGTAGGTCAGTCCAACTAAGCTGGGAATTAATCATAACATCCTAACTGCTTGTAACATGCAACATTACAAATAGGTCTGTTATTAAGAGAATAGTCAAACATTAGTGACATTTTCTTTCTTGTTATTCGCACGGATACCGTTTTTTCTGTATTAAGCGCCATTCCCCATTTGTCGGACCAGTTCCTGACATCGTTTAGTGCAGTATTAAGTAAGGCTAGCTTAGAAGGTGAGTGGATCCGTTTATAAAGCATGCAGTCATCAGTAAACAGACTAATTGCAACACAGGGATCAATAGCAGATACTATATCGTTCACATACACTAAAAAAGTAAGGGGCCAAGTACACTTCCTTGGGGAACACCTGAGGAGACAGGGAGAGGTGAGGAACAATCGCCATCAACTTCTACAAATTGTGTACGTTGTTTCAAATAGGGGGCAATCCAGTTAATGAGGGCTATGAAATTAAGTTGTCAGTATACAGCGCTGTGTCTTTCTCGCTGTCGTCTGTAGAAAAATGTCGCAGTTTCGCCCGAAAGGCGAAGCATCGATTGCGATAGCATATTAGTAGAGAACTATTCGGAGTAGGGATAGTAGTTTTATCAGATGCATAAACTTGAACGCATTCGCTTGCTAACTGAATGAACAATCGTGGTGTGAGCGCGCACAAGCAAACATGAATAGATCACACTGAATGACCGCAGACAACGACTGTCAAAACGCTGACAGCAAGCGGAGCCGCCGCAGCGGGCGAAGGTTCGCGCGGTCTATCGCTTCAACGGAAACTGAGCGGCGAACGCACAGCGCATACAAAGGTCAGAGCCGTGTGGAGATAAGAGACAGTGCGGGCGAGCGCCACCGCCGGGCAAAGTACAGAGGAGTTGTGCAGAGGAGAAGTTGTTGGCAGAGTAGAAGCTGCGCCCCCCCCCCTCCCTCCCGCACTGTCTTCCCGCTTTCTTGCTTTCGCGTGGGAGATTGAGTGGCCAGTTTCCCTTGCGCCCGGTTGCAAGATAAGCATTTGGTGAAGCAGCATAGCGTCGCCCCGCCTCCCTCCCTCCCTCCCATACCCCCACGGCCTTTCGCGCGACGGTCGCGTTTGCTTTCCGCCGTGCGTTCGCTCTCCGTGATAGCGCGCGTCCCACGCGCGCTTTCGCTCGCGCATACGGCGCGCGGCGACGATTTTATCGCCCTTGGAATCTATACGGAACCTCACGGCGACGGCGACGCCGACGGCAGAAAGCCGGTTGAAGTGTCCATATAATTGCTATCGCAATAAAATTCAAGTACTCGATCTTATTACCAACCCGCCGAAAAGTCAGCCCCCAGCGTGGGCAATCAGCTACTGTGTGTGGTGACAAGACCCTGACCGTGGCACAGTGTCGTGAGACAGCGTGGTGATGGTGTTCGACCACCGCTTCGTTGACGAGGCTTTTCTCATAGAAGTGGGATATCCCTCATGACATTCCGGGTAGGATCGAAAGGGGGGGGGGGGAGGGAGGAGTTGAATTGCAGGATTGTGTACACATGTGCTGGTTCGTGCACAGCTTATTACGTTGTTGCTGAAACGTTTGTTTAAATCAAATAATAACAAAAATTAAAGTTTCCACCCCCAGAACGAGGATACATCAATGTGGGGCTTATCTAGAGAAGGAACACAAAGACGAAACACAGCTGGAGGGGACGAAATGCAAGGGCAATTAAACACAACATGAAAATGACCTGGAAACCCCCGGAAATACGAGTAAACGCTTGCTGGTATAGTAAAACGATGCTCCTGTTCATCTTCATGCTTGGGTTTCTGATAATCTGGCATGACACCGCAGCTTATCAGATTTGTATTTAACGCGTTCTCTGGTTATCGGCCTATAGGGGAGGCTGATAGTACCCTGTTAATAACTCGGTCTCTCCTATAGCGGCCCCTCTTTTGACAATAAACGTTCCTCATCTGGTGTCTAGATTTTTGCTCCCCACTGCTTTAAGGTGCCTCGTGCGAATTTCGCCCACGTGTGGTTGACGATTGAGTGTTAACCTCAGGCGTTTGAACCATTGAATTTGTCACAGTCGATTAAATGATTTTCTTGCGACGCTTAATATTCTCATTTAAGAATAATGCGAAAAGCGTGCCTGTTTCATTTATTCAAAATTGTAATGAAAGATCACTCTTGAAAGAAGTCTATCTGTCAACAAGCTTGTTACCTTTACATATCATTTGTTTGAACAAATGTCAATGAAATGAATGCACAGTCAACCGATTTTTTAATAGCACCATGCGAGCATTGACTGGCCTAGAGTTACCGTATAAGACGATTTTATATTCGATTCATGGGGGCCGCCATTTTGGGCTGTTACACAAACAATTTCTTAGTTTTATGAGAAGTTAAGTCACGTAACGTGGTCATGAAACGCTGAACGCATTTATACAACTGTTTTCATGCTTGCGAATCGACTGTAATACCGTAAACTTCGTTGTTAAAGACAGAAAACAGCAGAGTTTTCTGCCTAAACGCTTCCGTAAAATGGTCTTGTAGACTCTAGACTGGCCAGCTGGTCAGCGCCTTCTAACGGCACAAAGCGACATGATCGACAAGAGCAAGACAGACCAGCAAAAGATCAGCAAGATCCTGTCGCGCCGCGCCGTTAGCAGACGCTGAACGGCTGGCCAGTCGACGCTCACGCGGTGCTGTTAAAGAATCGGCCCCCGTGTGCACGTCTTAGTAAACTGCATAAACGCCTACTAATAGCCTTGTGGGCTAATATCAGATCACTACTATGGTTCCCTGCCTCGGCCGCCGTATTCCAATGGGGGTGGAATGCAAAAATGCTCGTTTGCTTAGATTAAGGCTTACTTTATAAGAACGCTATAGGCGGTGAAAATCAGTCAGAAGCCACCCTCTACTGGTGTCAATAATCACTCGCTGGCTCGCTCACATTAACTAACTAACTAACCACCCCTGCCCCCGCAACATGGGGGAGGGGGGGAGGGGTGGTTGAGTCTTTGGCAAGCCGCTAGTGCCAACTGGTAAGAAAAGTAAGGCTCGGGCTTCCGTGAACTAACTAACTAACTAACTAACTAACTAACTAACTAACTAACTAACTAACTAACTAACTAACTAACTAACTAACTAACTAACTAACTAACTTATTCACTCAGTCGATCAGTCAATCAATCAATCAATCAATCAATCTAAACTTTACAAAATGGGTAATGTTACAACATGGGGGGGGGGGTGGTTGAGTATTTGGCAAGCCGCTGGTGCCAACTGGTAAGAAAAGTAAGGCTCGGGCTTCCGTGGACGAAAGGTTAGGAAAATTAATGAGGTGATCCGGGGGGCGCAGTGGTGGGCGAACCGCACGTTCGTGGAAGACGGCGAGGCGCGGCGCACGGGGCGGTTGTACGCCGGCGTCGCGGGCCAGGCGGCGTTGGTGTTCGACGCCTGCGAGGACGTCCTACGGCACGGCAACCGCGACATCGAGCCCATCGCGGCCATGCTGCGCGGCGCCGGCTTGACGTGGCCGCACGTGAACGAAGAGATGAACGTGCTCAAGGCGCTAGCCTTCATGGACGAGACGCTCGACTGGGCTGTCCTGTTCGACTTCGAGCGCGTACCGCGGCGCGAGACCACGTGTCGCCACCCAGCCGGCACTCGCAGGTAGTACCAGTGTCAGCACAAGCGTAGAGAAAGAATGTGTGACGAATTCTGCTGAGAAGTGTGAAGAGTTCGGTAAAAATCTGTCGATGAGAATATACACGGTATTCTTCAATTGTACGTTTCTGGATGTCTATTTCTGGCATGGAAAATATATACCGTGTGGGGCCAGCTAACGTTAGCCAAGCTATTCAAAGAAAAAAAATAAATAAAAAAGATCATCGATGATTACGATACTTCCTAATGCGAAATTTGAGCGCAGCTCTATAGGTGTTTTCATTTCGCGATATATTGTCTGGCGCAGGACAACCTGTCTCAGTGCGTGCCGGCACGTTCCAAACGGAGCGAAGTGTGGCGCGACTGCCTCGCTAATCGGGAAATCGTGAGAGGCAGTGCGTTGTTGACGCATGAAGCGCGATTTACAGCAGCCGCCGCAGACAGACCTCCGGCTCATGCAGCGCTTTGTTGAAGTAGACGACTGCGTAGAGTGCCTCGATGCGCGCGCCCCCGCGAACGGAGTGGAGGCGAGCGAGCGCATCGAGGCACCCTAACGACGCGCGCTACTCTGGCGCCATCTCGTAGCCATCTTCGCCATAGTCCGTCTTGCGCGGCACTACGCTTTTCTTCTCACGCTTTCGCCATACTATAGTGTACTAGAATATGGGGTAGTGTGTTCAGGGAGGACTCACGGCTGCAGCACTTGATGTCGAAAGTCACGAGATGGCGCCACCAGAGCATGGGCTGTAGCATCATGCGCCGGCCGCTTCCGATGCAGCTCTACGGCGCTTTGTATACATCGCGCTTAAGAATCTTTTTAGTTGCTTACACGTCAATTACAAGCACTGTGAACGTGTGTGGTCGTGCATGCCTGAGAAACAAAAAGAAATGCAATAAAGCATCCGCGCATGGTCCGAAAAAAAGAGCAGCGACTAGCAGATGACAGCGAAACAGATTCCAAGCAGCGGAAACAAACTCAGTGCAATTCCTTTACAACTAGCTCACTGTATGGAAACAAAATTTCGGAAGATCGATGGAAGCAAGCAGAATCTATAAACCGTGAAGGTCCTTGTTAAAATACTGCTAAGCGGTCGCTGCCGTGCACCCTGCCCCAGCTCTGATTTTCTTTCGTTACGAGCGCGGCTCCGTTCTTGGTTCTTTTTTTGTGCAGACAAAATTAAATTCAGTGGTTACCGCTACCGGAATGTACGAGCACACTGTTTATTTACAGATGTGTGTGCATACTGCAGTGAGCAGAAACACTGCAGACCTCAGTAACGTGACCATTCCAAAGATTTTATGAGTTCATGCTCAACTGGTCGCAGAGGCACCTTTATCAACACCGACTGATTTTTTGCCTGCAGCGGTTTTTTTACCTTTTTTTTTTACAAAATTTGCCTCTCGCGACTGGTTAATACCCTTGACAAAAAAATGAAATCTTCTTAGCACGTAAATCTTTACCACTGCTGGCGTTTGCGTGCTGGCTGCAGCCTATGGTACAGTCAAAGTGTTTCCTTGCGAGCAGGAAAATGCGCCCTGCTTCAAGCAACTCGGCGGCCACAGAGATGCGCTGAATAGGCGGCGCCGGACATAATGTCTCGTGAGAAAATCACCGCTCTGTCGGATAGAACAACCTCGTTTTTCGCGCATTTTAAGCGTGCAGTAAACAACCCCTTCGTGGTTTGGAATGCGGTGGGAGCTCCAATAAATGAAGGGAACACAAAGCTTGAGCAAGCATTCTGGTAAAGCTGTCTCTGTAGTTGCCGCTACCTCAGGTTCGTGGTCAGCAGGAATGCCCATCGACGGAGCTGAATCAGTTGCTTCACCGTCGGCACAGCATGCTGATACTCAACTTGGGGGCCGTAGAATCAACCACAGGGCTCTTCCTCCTTCTCGGAAGCTTTGAATGCGACGCTTTCTTTTATAAATAACTAGGATCATTGCGAAGCAGCGTCGGCACGGCGTCCGGCGTCAGCTCTGGTCTCCCACGTGGTAAGGGGACTTCTCCATTTATGATGTGCACATAATCTCTAAGAATGCATGACGGCTTGAAATGCAGCTCACATACTGAGCAAATTTCATCCAGGGTCCGGTCTTTGCGATGTAAATTCCGCTTCCAAAGTTTCCTGCGTGCTCCCTTTGGAACAGCGAAAAGCGATGGCTGCTCACCGTTAGTCCAAAGATAACCTGTTTTGCACCCAGGTGAAAAGTAGTGCTGTTAATTGCCTCCGACGATTCGGCATTGCTTCACTGTCGGATGGCCAGCAGCAGTTACTGCACCAGAAAGGAATCGCAAGAAAAACATTCGTTAAGCAGGCGCAAACACACGCAACCGTCACGGCCCAGCAGCCGAGAATATAGAACCAACGGCGTGGCCCAACCGCCCCACCAGCCCATGCTACAGCAGCGCCGCCTCACGGATTTGGTTTCTTTTGACGCGCACCGCTTCACGCCAGTGCATGGCGAGCGGGGGCGCCTGAACACACTACCCCATATTCTAGTACACTACAGCCAGAGTCCTTCAATGCTTTGACACATTGAAGCATTGATGGACTCTGCTACAGCCATACCCTCCTCCTCCGCTTCCACCTCATAGTTCCGCTGCTCCCCCCTCCTCCGCTTTCCTCCTCGCGCTATCTTCCCTCTCGCCCTCTTTCTGCGCCCGCTGCGCTTCTCGTTCGCTCTCATCTTTCGCTGTACTCGTTCGCTCGATTACGAGGTACGATGCCTACTCTCGCAGCAGTAGCATGCGCCTAAAAGCTGCACTCTAAAACAGGGTGCGAAATACAAACATAAGTTTGGTCGTCAGAGGTCTGACGACCGAACATGGTAGATATTATAATCCTATCTTGCAGAGTGTGTTTTCTTGTTCTTTTTCTTTCAAAGGCTTGAATATCGTTAGCTGGGACACCCTCTATACAGAGCGAATGCGTACGACGGTGAATGCCTGCGACCAGTCAATATATTTCTTGCATGGAAGAAATGGGACAATATTAAGTTGATTACACAGAAAAAAAATATGGTGTTTTGCTCGTTTTGCGGTCGTCTAGTTAAAGTCATTGATATTGACTTCTTGCGTATTTTTTCCTTCTTTTAAAGCGTTAACTTTTGTTAGCTCCAGTAGGGTATAAACTTGGGCCGGTGGTTGTAGCATAGTTGGTGTAGCATCCGCAGCCATGGCAGCGCGCCAGAAGGTGCTTGAAGCTAAAAATTTCGACAGAATTACCTGTCTGGTTGGGAAAATTGATTAAGACTTAGAGATTGACTCCAACCAAATAAGGAAATTTACTAGCCCGACGTTTCGGAGCCAATTCGGCTCCTTCTTCAGGGGGTATTCTTCGGAGGTGGGGGTGTGCCGCTTTTAAAAGGTCCATCGTAAGAAAGGAGAAGAAGGAGGGGGGGGGGAGAGAGCGTCCATTTGTGGAAGCGCATGCGATGCCACGTGCGCTTCCACCAGTTAGAGAGGAAAGCTCGGTCACGTGACGCAAAGCTCGGTTTCTTGCAACACCACCAGATGGCGTTGCCTTTTGCGCATCTTTAGGGAGCCTGCGCATCTTTAGGCGACGTTTAGCTGCGGCACCAAGTGCCTATTTATATCAGAGGCTCCGGCAACAGTCACCAACGCCGCAGGCATTTTGAGCGAACGCGGGCAAAACGCCGACGGCGTCGACAACAGTTCTGCGCGTTGCCGGTGCTGCTGCATGTCCAAGTTTATACAGCTGATAAAGCTAATATCATTACTCCGTATAGCTCTCTACAAATTTGCTATCGCAATTGATGCTTCGCCTTTCAGGTGAAACTGCGACAACTTTTTTGGTAGTTTCTTGATATGCACCAAAAATTACGGCTGGCTTAAACAGCTTCGCTGTTAAAAGTACCAGCGGCCTCAATTGTACTACTCTTGCTAGTTTTGCGATACCAAAGCTTGGTAAGGCGTACGCAAAGATAAATGGCGACGCCGTTCTGAGGTTTCTGCATTTGCTCGCCGTGACGTCGCGTACTTTGACAGCGTCTATACACGCGCCTATAGCTGATTGGTTGCCAATGAAGGAGCGCTGCATCGCGTTCTGCATTAACCAGATTCAACCATGCAGCCTCCAAGACCAAACAGCGCTCGCTGTCTGATCCCGGAGTCCTCGACTCAACCTAACAAGAAAGGCTTAAATAAGAAAAAAAGTACTTTGACATCTCGGACTTGACGTTCGGGCGATATACCGGCCCCAACGTGAAATTCAAGAAAAGGAAGTTCGGCCTTTATTTTCTCCGTTACAGTCAACCTCGATCATTCGGCCAAATGAATGAAGTTATAGGCTATTGAAAGAATGCATTATCGGTCTAAATTCGTTTCACGTTATTCTGATAGTGTCACTCTAAGCCTTTTCTTTGAGCGTCCACATAGGAAGGCTCCCTTCTCCTCCCGTGTCCGTGTGCTGCAGCCGGCGCTTCCACACCAGAGGCGGCGGCGACTACGTCGTGCGAGTGAAGGTGTCGCGCCACTTCCTCCCGCTTCGCCGCCTGGTGACCGACATGATGGCGCGGGGCCGCTTCGACGCGTACCTGGAGCTCCTCTTCGTGACGCTCGTCGACCGCGAGTTGAAGCCCGTGCCGGTGGCCGAGGAAACCAAGGTCATCGAAAAGGAGGTGCATATGAATAAGCACGTAGACGTCAGCAGCCGCGTCGGTGGTGCGGAGCTTAACCATCAACGAAACCGTGCTCTTGTTGCAATAACCAGCCATATTCTACTTAGCTGCTGTTGTAAAGTGGTGGCAATGTAATCGATTAAGCTGCAGTGATCTCTTCTGTCTTCATTCGACGAGAACACCCGTGTAAATTAAAAAAAATGTCGCAGTTTATCCCGAAAGACGAAGCATCGATTGCGATGGCAAATTAGTAGACAGCTATACGAAGTAAGGATAGTAGTTTTATCGGCCATATAAAGTTGTAAATATTCGCTTACTAACTAAATAAACAAGCACGGTGTCACGCACGCACAGGTAAACATGAACACATCTCGCTCGATGACCGCGCCAGCGGCAGCGAGCAAATTGACCTTCGCGCTGGCTCTCGCTTCTACGCGAACTAAACGTCGAAAGCGCAGCGCATACGAAGCTACCGGCACTCGGCGAATGCACTTTGGCCCATCGCAGATCGCTTTCAAGATGCAGCAGCCGTGAGCAGTAGCCGCGGAAGTAGAACCCCCCCCTCCCGTCTCAGTCACCTCCTTCCCGTGCATCGCGCCTTCCTATCTGGCGTGCGCGAGATTAAGCTGCGGTTGCCGGCTTACCCTCGTACGCTTTCACTCGCACACACAACGCGCGGTGCGCGGCGACGATTTTATCGCCGTTGGACTTTATACGGAACCTCACGGCGACGACGGCGGTGACGGCAAAAAATGTCACAGTTTCGCCCTAAGGGCGAAGCAATGAATGCGATAGCAACATAGCAAGGTCATACGAAGTAAGGTGAGCGGCTTTGGTAGCAATATGAATTGTAGTAAACATGAGCTGATTAAGTAAGCAGTTGTGCTGCGGCGTAAGTAGACCGACATGAAGAGAGACTTGATGACCACGAGAAGGCGCGTGTGAAACGGTGGTGTTGATGAGAAGCGCTTCCCGTGGGCACCGCGTGCGAAGGGACACACCTGTAGCGCTGCACTGCCGACCTGGGCAGCATTGCAGGTGTAGCGTGCGTTGGAAAATGTGGCCCGACTATTACTAACTGATTGAACAAGCGTGGTGTGAGCGCGCACAAACAAACATGAATAGATCACACTGAATGACTGCAGACAAAGGCTGTCAAAACGCTGGCAGCAAGCGCATATACGCCGCAGCAGCGGGCGAAGGTACGTGCGGTATATCGCTTCAACGGAAACTGAGCGGCGAATGCACGGCGCACAAAGGTCAGAACCGTGTGGAGATAAGCGACGGTGCGAGCGAGCGACGAGCGCGGTTGTTGGCAGAGTAGAAGTGCGCCCCCCCCCCCCCCCCCCCCCGCTCCCTCCGGCGCTGGCTTCCCGCTTCCTTGCTTGCGCGTGGGAGATTGAGTGCGTTCGCTCTCCGTGATAGCGCGCGTCCCCGCACGCTTCCGCTCGGGCATACGGCGCGCGGCGAAGATTTTATCTATAGGGAACCTCACGGCGACGGCGACGGCAGAAATCCGGTTGAAGTGTCCATATAATTGCTATCGCAATAAAATGCGCTACATGTATGCGGACAACCTAAACTGTTGTGATTTGGGCTCTGTATGTCTTCCCGAAAGCGTTCAATTTAGTGCAGCTAGCACGCGAAAAAGAGAAGGAACAACACACACACACACACACACACACACACACACACACACACACACACACACACACACGCACGCACGCACGCACGCACGCACGCACGCACGCACGACACGCACGCACGCACGCACGCACGCACGCACGCACGCACACACACACACACACACACACACACACACACACACACACACACACACACACACACACACACACACACACACACACACACACACACACACACACACACACACCACACACACACACACACACACACATGCACACACACACACACACGCACGCACGCACGCACGCACGTAACGGGTACTTGGAATGAGATCGCACTCGAAGGCTTGAAGTGCGGCAGGCTTGGAAGCGAGGTACGATGCGTGGAAGTATCCCTGTCAATGGTGCAACGATGTTCTCGAGAATGTTATTTTGGAGACTATTTTATGTAATTTATTAGTTTAAGAATTTTTTAATGTAATGTACTTTTGTAATTATGTAATGGAAGAATGGAAGAATCTTATGTAATCAGTTTTATTACTATCCGGATGTTCCGGCTAATCAGCAACGGGATGTTGGCTTTATGTTGTGTAGGTATATAAAACAAACGTATCACTGAAATTGTTCCTAATGTTTCTTAACGAGAACATTTCCGTGTTCATCATGCCCTTCAAAAGGGAAATCAAAGTATGTGTCGTGATAAAGCTTCCTGCCTTAATACATTACTGAGAGTTACAGCACCGTACTGTTTGCATAGGATGTTCCCTACCTGGTTGAGGCGGCAAAGAACACCACCTCGCAGCCGCTGTGCACCACAACCGAGGGGGTGGTCCTCCTGACACCCTGGCTGACAGCCGATGTTTGGCAGAAATTCCTGGTCGGTCAATACGGCTTCGATCCTGGTCGTCCTGTGCACATGGAGATCGTGTGTCCCGAGCTATTCCGTGTCTTCTTCCGTTCAGAGGTGCGCCGGATGTAGACAAGCCACAGACCGTGACGCTGTGAAGATATGTCCTAACAACATTTTGACATGGGCTAGTTAGTTCATCTTCGATCTTTGTGCTTGAAACAGCGCAGAAATTTTGCGGAAAAAAACGGGGCGAGGAAGCAGCCGCCTGCCTATCCTCTTCCGCAAAATTTTTGCGCTGTTTCATACATAAAGCTACGAAGAACTGTCGAAGTGGCCGTTACACTCCATGCAGGCGTGGACAAACAAACGAACAAAAAACGACCGAGTTCACTGTCACAAATTTTCTCGGAAAGAAAGATAAATAGATGCGACCACATTCTAAAAAGTACTTGGCAACGAATATTGCTAAAATTGTTGACCAACGACGGAGAAAAGATATATCAACGTTGTAGCCGGCTCTTTCTGCCTGCGCTCTGCCCCACTGTCTACGAAACTGCAGCTAGCATCTATAAAAATGCAGCCCTTAATGGATGGGTAATGCGTCTAACTGATGTCGACGAAAGACTAGTGCACTTATGTCTATCCCAAAAATTGTAAATGTGGCCCTGTAACAAAGTTGGATTCAACTGAGCAGCTCGTAATACCAGGGCTTGTCTGCAGTCCCACTAGGCCAGTTTACACTGTCCGAGTGCTCCTAGACCACTGCGCTCAAGGTTTCATCCGGCGCAGGCTTCGGGCAGAACAAGTTCACAGCATCCCCTGCACACGGGCGGGAGATCTAACGCGCAGGGCTCGTGTGCCGAGCTTGTTCTGCACGAGCATGGAACTGACACTGAATTACCATGAACTAGTTGTACTCGCACTGAACTGCTATGAACTGAACCAGTGAAATATACTACGTCTCACCAGCTCTGTGCAATGCAGCGAAATGTATCTGTCGCGTCAGCCAACTAGAAAAGAGAACAAGAAGGGCTTCTCCACTGCCCGCCTCTTATACCCCTGTCACACAGGCACCCGCGAACTCCGTTGAGCATGAAACTCCCTAATGGAGATTTACGGCAATAGAGTTGCGGCCGTGCTGCACGGCACAGTGCCAGCTTTCGACGGGCGCCGCATGGAACAGAAACGGCGCATGCGGCGCTTACTTTCGCGGGCAACTGTTCACGCACATAGCCGCCGTTAAAGTAATCTATGTAGGTAGCTTTTAAGCATGAAATGCTTTTTGCTCCCGTTGTCGGCGACCTTCAAGTGACCTTGAGCCAAACTCCAGAGCCGTTATCCGGGCACTCAAGACGTGAATGAACCGAGAACATCTGGACATCATTGCGAGAATAAAACGAGATCATCCGGGCAACCAGTCAAAACCTTATGAAAATGTGGTCTCTGGCCTCCAACCACTTGTACAGGACCGCGTTACATACGCTAGTTACTGCCCAAACAAGCTAAAAAATATTGCTTCCAATTTTTTCCTAATGTTCGTTCACAATGTCACTGAAGCTGTAACTTCTAGTACGTTGAAGTTTAATTTGCCATTTCCAACGGCGACGTTAAAAAGGCAGATACAGTGCACAATACACTTGATTGTCTTTTGGTGCTGGGACAGGATTGTTTGTTCTCTCTTCAACGCCAATGGTCCATGAGTTCCGCGGCGCGGGTTTTGCGCCGCCTCCTTCGAGAGATGACGCCACGCTGTGTGACCAGGCTGGCAGCGTCCGGCGCGCCACGTATGGTTATTTGGCCGAGACGAGACTTGCAGCAAGGTTCAGTTCAAAACAGGTTAATTTCGGCTAGTAAGCTTTCATGCCTGCGTCGCGGCACCAATCTGTTTTGCGGGTAGTCATTTCATGTTTACATCTACTCTCGATTACGGGAGAGCCAGCATTTAATATAACGCAGCATGTAATCTAATAAAAACACAACGAAAAAGTTTGTATGTTACCGCAAGATTTTTGTTTTCCAAGCATAGAGAAGTTGAAAGCGATGCTGGCCACACTGTGTGCTTGCTTTCGTGCATGGGCGGCGTGGTGTAGAGGGTACAGGCACTTATGTCCTTAAAAACAAATGAAAAATTCCCATCACGTGGCGCATAATCGAAGGCAAAAATAGTAATGATAAAGTTTGTAAGTGAGCCAGTTATAACGATTTTATTAGCGTGGTTTTCTTCGCAGCTGTAGTTATCTGGGAACGAGAGTACTCCATCCAGCCGTAATGGTCATTGCCGAACTCCCTTCGCCAAAATTTTCATTTAACTTCCTTGGCGCAACGGAGACCGTGTGACGCGGAGCGTAACTCCCTTGACGTATAGAGACGACGGAGTTCAAAGCTTGCGGGTGCCCTAGTGACAGGAGTATTAATCGCCCTCCACGTGACGCCGAATGAATGGAATCTTCATGGAAAGACTAGCAGTGCACAATGCGTGAGCCATACTGCTTTATCTGGAACACGTATAGCCGGCTCGCGTTACTGATTGGCCTGACACACCTGCCTTTGCTTCACCGCACGAAGTTGGTCAGACGGAGTAGAAGGTAGTTGAATGGACCTTCAGACTCGGGTCACCTGAAGTCAGTGGTGATTAATTCCCCTCTTCGCTTCCTCGCTTGCCTTATGCGCCGTTCCAGCGCACAGCGAGGGCAGCGCACCGGGCCCCGAGGCCTCAGTGGTTCATCGCTCAGGTGGTCAGTTGGTACGCGCTGCAGACGTGCGTCATGTTCGCCTATGCACCGGTCGTCGAGCTGATGTACGCGAACAGCACGGTGGCCGCTGAGGCGCATGGTCGCGCCTGCCTCGATCTTTCCACTTCATTCTCCGGCACGGCGTACGGCTTCCTGGCGCTGCCCAGGGACCGCTTCGAGGACGCCTACTGGGAGACACGCTCCATTGTCAACAGGGTGAGCAAGAGGGCAGCGCGAGCGAGCACGGGACAACAGTGATGACCGCGTCACTGCATTCAACTGATTTCTGTCATCAGCTGCTATAGCTTATTGGCTTTATTCTCGGGCTTATACGCTTTCGGCCGCAAGGTGACACCAAGTTGCCACCTGCCACCACGTGGTCTTAGAAAACACCCGGTCGCGTGGATCCAGCAGTCTACTTTGTAGAAGGGGATAAAACGTGTTTTTTCCTGCTAATAATTTATGGGTTATGTTTCTTGATCTGCTGAAATATTTAAATCCGTTCTGCGGAGACAGTTTCATGAAAGGAAACAAGCTGTCGTCCACCCGACAGTATACCACACACATTCAACGGAAACTCAGATGGGTTTTGCAGAAAGCCTATAGCATTTGAAGTACAATTTTTCCTGGTCCGAGGATCGAGCCCAGGACCAACGCTTTGCTGGTCCAGTCGCTGTACCATCTGAACAAACCGGAAGACTACATACGGAATAGCAGAGCGAAGCTGAATTAATTGACAACACGAGCACAAGGGCGCTGAGCATGGCAATTAGTTCTGCAGAGAGAGAGAGAGAGATTGTGGAGCGGGAGAGGCGCTATTTTGTATACCACTTCAGGGAGCACGTCTCAGCGCCACAGTTCTGCAAAAGCCCGCAAGGTATAGGAATACTTCTGAAATGGAATCCGCCCAGAGTAGCGCGCAGCTAATAATGAAACCCACGAGGGTTTCTTTTTCTGCGCAACCCGTTTAAGTTTCCTATGTATGTGCGGGCTACTATAGCGTGGATGGCAATATTTTCCTTTCGTGCCTTATAATATGAAAAAAAAAAGAAAATCTGAGGACACTTCAGCACTTGCGAGTTGTGAATGCGAAAGCATTAATGTGCAATTGAATGCCGCTGAGCGGTGAGTTTAGCGCTGCGAGTTACGTACAATAGCGGTACGTGCTGCCCGAGCCAGCAAGCAGCAGCCTGCGGTGCCAACGCCGCATGGCACCGGCGTCCTGCGCGACGAGAAACCGAGGAAGCAGTAGCGGCCATCAAGGCTGACAAGCGCGCGCAGCAGTTTGGCTCTGTTTGGGTTAGAGAGAGAGAGAGATACGGACCGCGCGCCGCTTTTCCCAGAGCGAGAGTGACGTGGCGTCGCGGCGTTGCCCTCTCCCGTCACGCAACACCTGACGCGCTAACGGGGCAGCAGGTGTTCCCTATCGCCCACTCTGCTCCGTCGAGGCGCGCTCGTGACGTGATGTCGCAACCAATGAGAAATTAGGTGCCGTTTCACTGCTACAGACTACAGACACCGGCTTTTTTCGCTCAATGGCCATTTGACGCTTTCGGATCAAAACACATTTCATTTCATGGACGGTTGGCAGGCATATTGCTGAGTTGATAGGCAGGTAAGTGTGTAGGTAGCCGGGTTCGTAGGTGGGTGGCTATTAGGTGGGCGTGTACGCAAATAAGTATAGGTTTCTGTCTTGCCTTGGTTCGGGTCTCTTCAATGAGAGAGATTACGTGTCCTGTGGTGGGATTCAACCAGGGTTTCCCTGTAGAACAGCCCGATAGACTACCTATTCACCCTTACCCTACCCTGCTCCCTTTCACCAGTCATTTAACAACGTCTGCTCGAGGGAGCAAGGTGGCGTATACTGTTGGGGGTACCACGGTGCTCTACACAAACCCCAGGTGACAGACTCGTTCCTTGGCGACTTCGTGGGTTCGCACTGGCGCTCGAGCGACGCTCGTGGTGTCCGGCTTCTGTCCCGCAACCGACTCGCCATCAGCCTGCTCCGGCACGCGGTCGACGTGTTCTCGTCGTGGGCTACTTACTACCCGGCGCGCAGCTCGTTCCTCGCGGTCTGGCAGTGGGCCTCCAGCGGGCGCGTCTCCGAGGTATTCCTTCCTCGAAGGCGGGAGAGCGACGCCAGCTGCTGCGTCCGCGAAGGTGGCGTCAGTGCACTGGTCTCCGCCAGCTCAACCGGCGTTGCCTGCTGCGGCCTGTTCGATGAACTGGTCGCCACGGCTGATTGGAACGCCCTGGCATGGGAGAAGATCGACGACGACACCAGCAATGGCAGCCGGCCGTACCTGGTGCAACCGATCGCCTGGAACGTTCCTTTCTTTGCACCCGGCCTGACAGTGAGTTTGACACTCGTTTACGCTCAACAGCGAACTTACAATGTGGAATCGTTGTGTCGCGTTGCAGCGCTATTCCTACTAGCACGTGACCACGAGGAGTCCATTCGCATAGGTTGAATCATTCATTCGAAAGATCCTCTTCATTTGCTTTTTCTGTTTTATACGCGTTCGCTTTTACGCCCGAGCGCATTTAGAGAGCGTGAACGAATGAAATGAGGAACTTTTCCGCTAAGTAACTTGTTAAGCGTTCCATAGTTTTGGCGCGTGAAACCCTGGTTAGCCAGAATCTCTCTGGCTAGAATTGGAACGGGCGACGATCGGGGGTCAGAGAGCGCCGCTCGGCTACTAAACCAACGAGCTAATGCGTCCACCCTCTCGTTACACTCGAGCCTGGCGTGGACCGGGCACCAAATGAACCTGTGGTAGGTGGGTCAGTGTGGGTTCGAGCAGCCTTAAGGTTGCGGCAGGTATTCTACCGGCCATGAAGAGCCGGTAGGCTTCTTGCCAGTGCGATAATATTACGGACGACACTACCTTACGCTCCTGAAACCATACGGCTAGGGCTATAGCCGTCGCCTCTGCCATTGTAGCCGAGGTTGTGCGTAAGGAAACGCTAGTTATTATTTGCAAATCCTTGTTTCCGGCCGTGGTTACGCGGCGTTGCTTATCGTAGTTGGCCGCGTCAACGTACACGACGCTGGCATCGGTTCCGAATTTCTTACGGAGCCATTTGACTCTCGCTGTACTTCTGGCCTCGTGGTGGTCGTGGTGCATATTCTTGGGTACCGGCGCACCATCACAACCTTAAAGACTATAGTGAAGCAAATAGCCAGAATAATACCTCCTATCACGAACCACAGAAAGGGTATGCGCGAAAAAGATACCCCAGGGGACATACGGCCGGCCGTATCACTCGCTTGATAAGGGCGAAGAAGGTCAGGTTGACGGCCTAATTAGAAGCGCCTACAAAGCGCCCCTTGGGCTGCTCCTCAGTACACCAACGGAGAGACTCATAGAGTTAGAGCTATGGTACGTACAGAAAAAATAATACATGAGACGCAGCTGGATCCTTAGCATCATTCTGGTATTAATTCATACATAAAGAACAATAATAGGTTCATGCATAGACAAAAAAAAAAAACGAAAAAACCCCCAGCAAATAACATTTTTGTTCTTTCAAGCAGGTAGGAGACATCTTGTATACTAATTACATTGCAGCATGATAATAATACTTTTCAGCATTTAATACACGTCTCTAGTAATGTTCGAACATAGCAAAAAAAAAGTGCTACTTTGTTTGATCTGAACAGGACGAGTGTTCCACAAAGTGCAACCCACGCTTGATCGCCGGTTTTTTGCACATACATTTTTATTAGTGGCTGCAAGAAGTGTCTTGCTTTGTAGCCTCTTGTTAATAACTGGTAATGTATAAGAACCACAGAGTGAAGTGAATATTTGTCAGTTATACAGCTGTACTCCATCACTGCAGTTTTATAGGGTGTATTACCAGGTTTAAGAGCATGATTCAATATTTATTAGAGTGGCTTAGTAGGGGCCGCATAAGTTGAACTCGACAATAATGAATTGCTCACGTTTGAGGACTACGGTTGGCGTTACGTGTGAATCTCATGTATAGCTCCATGATTCGGTAGAATATGATAGCTATGAAATAAAGCATAATAGATTGTTCTCAAAGTCGCTGCATCGAACAACTGCAGACATTTAAATAGACATTTAAGACGGGCTAGCGGAACCATGGGAACCGGAACCGACAGGCTTTTGCGCTGGCTAACAGTTTCAGGACTGGATTGCCAGTACATTTACGTGAATGGGGGAGTAAATGATTTATAAAAAAAATATGCCACTTCGCCCTAATTTGGCAGAGGGGAGAACGTACATAGGTGCTGAAACAAGTCTTGGGCGGGGCGACCGTCAAAAGCGAACACGCGTCTTGAGGAGGTTGTGGGTTCGGCTCCCACCCTTGTCTTCCACTTACATTTCCATTTTTTTTTGATTAAGGCTACGAAGTTTCTCGTAAATGCAACCCTCGTCAATACTTAATTCTTGTGCTCATCAATAGTTAATTATTGTGCTCAGGAGGAGGAAGAGGAGGAGGAGGCGGAATGAACGTTTATTGTAAGAAACAGCGAGAAAGTGTCCTAGGTGGGCGGCTCTCTCAGTCCAGAAAGCCGTTGGCTAATGCCGCAGCCCGGGCCCGGTCCACCAGACTTCGCTGATCTTCCAGGCTCTGTGCCGTTAACATTGCCTCCCACGTTTCTTCGGTGGCTTGTATCGGTTCTGAA